>NC_053159.1:114113518-114143518 GCF_016835505.1 Polypterus senegalus
CCCTATCTTTAAGGGAAAGCCCAGACACCCTGCGGAGGAAACTCATTTCAGCCGCTTGTATTCGCGATCTCGTTCTTTCGGTCACTACCCATAGCTCATGACCATAGGTGAGGGTAGGAGCGTAGATCGACTGGTAAATTGAGAGCTTTGCCTTACGGCTCAGCTCCTTTTTGACCACGACAGACCGATGCAGAGCCCGCATCACTGCGGATGCCGCACCGATCCGCCTGTCGATCTCACGATCCATTCTTCCCTCACTCGTGAACAAGACCCCGAGATACTTGAACTCCTCCACTTGGGGCAGGATCTCTCCCCCAACCCTAAGAGGGCACTCCACCCATTTCCGGCTGAGGACCATGCTCTCGGATTTGGAGGTGCTGATTCTCATCCCAGCCGCTTCACACTCAGCTGCGAACCGATCTAGAGAGAGCTGAAGATCCCGGCCTGATGAAGCAAACAGGACAACATCATCTGCACAAAGCAGTGACCCAATCCTGAGTCCACCAAACCGGACCCCTTCAACACCCTGGCTGCGCCTAGAAATTCTGTCCATAAAAGTTATGAACAGAATCGGTGACAAAGGGCAGCCCTGGTGGAGTCCAACTCTCACTGGAAACGGGCTCCAGAACCCCCGAATAGACTTTTCCAGGGAGGCTGAGGTGTGCGATCCCTCTATAGTTGGAACACACCCTCCGGTCCCCCTTTTTAAAGAGGGGGACCACCACCCCGGTCTGCCAATCCAGAGGCACTGTCTCCGATGTCCATGCGATGTTGCAGAGACGTGTCAACCAAGACAGTCCTACAACATCCAGAGCCTTAAGGAACTCGGGGTATCTCATCCACCCCTGGGGCCCTGCCACCAAGGAGTTTTTTGACCACCTCGGTGACTTCAGTCCCAGAGATGGGAGAGCCCACCTCAGAGTCCCCAGGCTCTGCTTCCTCATTAGAAGGCATGTTAGTGGGATTGAGGAGGTCTTCGAAGTACTCATCCCACCGACCCACAACGTCGAAGTGAGGTCAGCAGCGCACCATCCCCACCATATACGGTGTTGACACTGCACTGCTTCCCCCTCCTGAGACGCCGGACGGTGGACCAGAATCTCCTCGAAGCCGTCCGAAAGTCGTTCTCCATGGCCTCTCCAAACTCCTCCCATGCCCGAGTTTTTGCTTCAGCAACAACGAAGCAGCAGCGTTCGCTTGGCCTGCGGTACCTATCAGCTGCCTCCAGAGACCCACAGGACAAAAATTCCTATAGGACTCCTTCTTCAGCTTGACGGCATCCCTCACGCCGGTGTCCACCAAAGGTTCGGGATTGCCGCCACGACAGGCACCGACCACCTTGTGGCCACAGCTCCGGTCAGCCGCCTCAACAATAGAGGCACGGAACATGGCCCATGGGACTCGATGTCCCCACCTCCCTCGAGACGTGGTTGAAGTTCTGCCGGAGGTGGGAGTTGAAGCTACTTCTGACAGGGGACTCTGCCAGCCGTTCCCAGCAGACCCTCACAACACGTTTGGGCCTACCAGGTCTGACCGGCATTTTCCCCACCATCGAAGCCAACTCACCACCAGGTGGTGATCAGTTGACAGCTCCGCCCCTCTCTTCACCCGAGTGTCCAAGACATATGGCCGCAAGTCCGACGACACGACCACAAAGTCGATCATCGACCTGAGGCCTAGAGTGTCCTGGTGCCAAGTGCACATATGAACACCCTTATGCTTGAACATGGTGTTCGTTATGGACAATCCATGATGAGCACAGAAGTCCAATAACAAAACACCGCTTGGGTTCAGATTGGGGGGGCCATTCCTCCCAATCACGCCCTTCCAGGTCTCAATGTCATTGCCCGTGAGCATTGAAGTCTCCCAGCAAAACGAGGGAATCCCCAGAAGGTATGCCCTCTAGCAACCCCTTCAGAGACTCTAAAAAGGGTGGATACTCCAAACTGCTGTTTGGCCATACGCACAAACAACAGTCAGGGCCCTTCCCCCACCCGGCGGAGGGAGGCCACCCTCTCGTCCACCGGGGTAAACTCCAATGCACAGTCTCCGATTCGGGGGGCAATAAGTATGCCCACACCTGCTCGGCGCCTCTCACCGGGGGTGTATATATATATCAAATTGAGTGCATTAAGGGTAAACCTAATTTTTATTTTTTTCATCTGTACAGTATGCACTTCATCAGTGTCAGAGTATTTACAAATATTTCTGGATGTACTTTTATACTCAACATCTGAATAAATAAAACTACCCTTGGTGGTGTTGTACAAGGCAAGGAGTGCCTTTTTTGTTTCTGAGTGACCAGCTTCAGCTCGATCAAGAATTTTACTGATGGCACCTCCTATCGTAGCCCTGATCACCAATGGTACACTATATCATTTTGCTACAAAGATACTTACTTACTTTAGTTGTCTTTTTTTTTTTTTTTAATCTCTTCTGCCCATGCTTGCCATAATTTTTAAATTTTTTTTTAATAGCAAGGGATTCACTTTGTTTCCATTCATGATACTCTCTCACACATCAAATTCTTTTTTGTATAGTATGCAATTTTAAAATTGTTGGTTCTTTTTTATATTGCTGCAGTATGTCAATGTATTGATTTGATTTTCTTCTGTTTGCATGCTCTCTAGGTACCACTGAGGTTGATTGAAAATGTAGAGAGCCGGGATATGTTCCAGCTGCATATCATTTGTAAAGATTCCAAGCTTATACGGTAATAAAAGCAAACCTAGAGTTTAATAATTCTAAAGTTACTGTAAAATTAATTGGTATAAAATAAAAAAAAAATCCAATGAAAATTCTGAAATAATAAAATAGAAAACGTATGGTGATTAGTGAGTAAATTGTGAAAAAAGCATAGTAAATCATTTTACTTTTTAAGAAATACAGTGTCATCAACTTTGGTTCAATTGTGCAGTTACCCTGTATTGCATTTTATCAAATTTTATTTTAAAATTGTCTTGTTTTTAAGATGTTTTATCATTGGGGCATTTTGAACGACACATTGCCGTGTGGTTCGGCAAGTGTCACCACTAGTTATTTCAAAATACCCTTTTTTTGATCGTTTTATCTCTTGTCAATCAAAACAACATACAGACTGAATCTGTTCCTATTGGTTAACCTTTCCTGTTAATTACTTTTCCATGATTGTAGGAAGCAAGATACCAAACATCTTTAGATGTGAAATTAAGAGCTGGGATAGTTAATTTTGGAGACACCATAGAAAAAAAAAAGATCATTTACCATATTGTGCAATTATGAGATGAATTGATGATATACTGTTTATTGGAAATGCTAAGACCAACAAGTGTTTTTCATAATGTTGACACTGGTGAAGTCATTATTAGTTTAAGACTAATTGATCACAGTTTACTTACAGAAGGTGATTGTAAAGAGATTACATAGCCACGGATTAATGGTGAATGTTTTGAGGCTGGAAATTCCAGGTGACCTTCTGTGTGACATGGTACTCAATGGATTTTAAACTGCTGTAAACCTCTTCATTAGATGAATATTTGAATAGCACTTTTTTATTTATTTATTTATTTAATTTTTTTTTTACTAAAGCTTTCCATATACGTTGTTAATTCTTCTTAAAGTAGCATCACTTTGTTGCCAATAGACTACTCTTCAGGGAGTGGCTAAATACTTTAGTGATAGTGACCCGTTAGACAGGGACAGAGAGCTCAATGTATTCTGTTAGTCTCAGGAACATTCAAAGAGACCGGTGGAGGCTTTATTACAAAGAATAAATTGCAGTGTCATGCAGGAGTTGTGGGGCTGTTCTTGGTGGATTGTAGAGAAAGACCGAGTGCAAGAGAGACAGCAGTAATACTTTAAACAGCAGGAATGAGGCAAGTCTGGCAGAACATTGTCCTTTTAGGATGGATCATGACGGTGGGAGAGTGTAAATAGATTTTAGGCTATTAAAGTACAGTTTTAAAACTTAGTTGTTTTTACAAAATGTTCAATAACTGCATTTTGGCTGTTTTATGTAATACATTGTAAAGCCATAGTAATGCAGTATCTACATTACACAAGGTGGCATACTTATTGTACCTGAACCCATATGTTCTGCTATGTCATGTCATAATGTTTTTATTTTCACACTTTATAAACACATTTTTAGTATGTTATGTGTACCTTACATGTTCATTGTAACATCCTTTGATGCTTTGCATTAAGTTGTGTCAGTTTTCCCCTCTCTAATAATTAAACTACTTAGTTGCAACAGTGCTGCTTCTTATGTGCTATGGCATGTGCACAAAAAGTGCTGATCCCTAGGATTTTTGTAATGTTCAATATGATTCTAGCGCTTGTCACAAGATGGTTGCTTGTAGTAAGTGATATATATCTTTAGTCTATTGCAATATTCCATAGAATATGATTTAGTGAAATTCATATAAGGTGCTGCCGTGCCCACACTGACTGGCTAGCTCGACCTGCCTCTACACCCGCTGCTGCTTTCATGGCACTTCTACTTTTCGTTCTCTGTCGTCTCCTTTTTCTCCCTTGCGCTCCCCTTTTGTATGCTGGGGAGCAGTCGCAGGTGCAATCGCCTGATGCTCGCCCCTCGTTGATAATGAGACAATCGGACTGTCTGCTTTAGTGTTGTTAGAAGACATTGCAAATGGAAGGATCAGAAGAGTGCATATTTGGAGATCATACTGATTTCTTGGCACATAATGATGACTGTCTTCTAAGTTGATTCAGATTTCCAAGAGTTATTTATCCTCTTAGAGGTGAGTGCTGAACTGGCACCAGCTTTACAAAGGCAGACTTTAAAGAATTGTGCTGTACCAGTTCCTTTGCAAGTTCTGTCCACCCTCTGGCTTCTCGGTAAGATAAGACATTTAATATTATCCCTTTGGTCAAAATTATGTTATTTGTATGATGTAACCATAGAAAAAGACTACTTAGGTTACAGCGGATACCCTCTGAAGATGTGACCCTGCATGCCAGCACACTGTCTGATAAAGAGCGATGTTATAATGACCTCCACTCTCTGGCTTGGGTTGTGGTAGAATATACAACAGGGCAGCTTAAGGCCCGTTGACACTGCCTGGATAAGACTGCCAGAGTGCTGCTCTATAGTCCATAGAAAGTTTATTACATTGTGCAAGCATGTAGCATGCTGAATAATGTGGCACAAAGTTATAGCTTACCCATGCCCGAGGAGATGCAGTATGACGAACCTGACCAACCAACTGATCAGCCAAATTGGACAGCATTACATCTTTGATTGAATGTAATTAGCAGACTGTAAACATGGGTAAGCAGATGCAGCATTTATTTTTTTCTGAAACCATTCATTTAATTTCTGGTTAATATTATATAGTACTGACTTTATATTCCATAGTTCATTGGCTACATCTCTTACAGCATCCACTAATGCATTTTGTGATTCTAGAACATCATCTTACAGTACATGGCCAGATGGTTGCCTAGCGGTTCCCGAGGCAGGAGTGTTTGCTCGGCAGCAGCACCATCATCATCATTGTCTGGAGTCGCATCCCCGGCATAGTGATCGGCTTCTGTAATAATGTCTGGAACAGAATAAACATTAATTCCGCATCTGCTGCCTGCTTGCTTGTCTTATTAAACATGCAAATTATTTACATAAGTACAGTGGAACCTTGGTTTACGACCATAATTCGTTCCAAAACTCTGGTCGTAAACCGATTTGGTCGTGAACGAAGCAATTTCCCCCATAGGATTGTATGTAAATACAATTAATCCGTTCCAGACCATACGAACTGTATGTAAATATATATATTTTTTTAAACATTTTTAAGCACAAATATAGTTAATTACACCATAGAATGCACATCGTAATAGTAAACTAAATGTAAAAACATTGAATAACACTGACAAAACCTTGAACAACAGAGAAAACTAACATTGCAAGAGTTTGCGCTATAGCCTTACGACCCGATCGCTGTAAACACTTTTTTTTAATGAGTTTTAAGCACAGGGGGGAAAAAAAAGGAACATTTGAAAAATCCGTAACTTAATAAACCACCAAGAAACGTAACACCGCAACAATTCATGCTACGAACCGAAAAATGAACATTTGAAAAATCTGTAATACAAAAACTAATCATAAACCACCAATAAAACTAACCTTGCATGAGTCGAGTTCGGGCATGAAGTGAGGAGGAACTGGGTGGAGAGGAGGATACAGTGCTTAGAAGCCATGGTTAACTGCAAAAGTACACAAAATACTGTAGAGCACAAATAGTTCACAGGTAAAGCACGCACGTCTGACTGAGAACAATGAACAGGGAGAGGCTGAACACATGCTTAAATACAGTAATTGGAGCGTACGAACCAGAAAGGGAAATGAAATAGAGCACAAAGAGTTCACAGTGAAAGCAAGCACGCACATCTGACTGAGAACAATGCAACACGTGCGGAAATCATCAGCGCACACAAACCGAAAGGGAAACTGGCTTGTTCATATACCTCGTATGTGGTCGTGAACCGAGGCAAATGTTTGGCAAGCTTTTTGGTTGTAAACTGAGTTGTACGTGTACTGAGACGTTCATAAAATGAGGTTCCACTGTATGGCTAATGGTAAACGATATAAAATTAAAACTCACCTTCACCCTCGGTGATGTCAGATCTCCTTCTCCTGCTGGTAAAATGCAGATTATAAGTGTCTCGCCAATTATTGCAGCAACTCACAGCTGAAACGGTGTGAGCCCCAGAATTTCGTTATCTCCTCCAGTGGTGTTGACATTCAGACGATGGGCTGCGACTCGTCTTTTCACAATGACTTTAATAACTGACCACTTCTTTTTGTATTGTGGGTACTGTGCAACTTTCTGAACCTGAGCTTTTGAGTGCCTCCACAATACTGTGCCACTTCATTTTTCCTTTATTGCTTGTGACACTGCTTACAACACTGAATAGTATATTTTACCATGCCTCCACTTCAATTAGCAGGCCCTCTATTTTGCATTTTTCCCCTTCCCCCACATGATTTTGCCATTGTCTTTTAACAAACCATTGAAGTTAAGGGGCTATTTATATTGACTTGCATATTCAATTATGCCAAATTCTGGGAGAAGTGGGGGAGGGGCTGTGGGTGCGTACACATGCGTCACATTTAAATGTTCAATGTTTTTCAGGTTTTTAATATAAACAAAGATCTACCTGTATATGTCCACCATATTCACAGTTAGTATTTTGATGCTATTGTGAAAGTTTTGATATTAAATGAGTAATTAAGAGATCCCATTAATTCTTTGTCATAGCTGAAACTACACAAAGAACTGATCTGTGGTACTATAACCCTTTAAGCACCGCATGGACCCATGATCCCATTATGCCCCAGTTTCTTGTGCAAGACTTGCTTGTATTTTGAAGGGGTCTTTTTCCACATGACTCAGAACTGGAATAAGTGTGTTCTGAAAATGAATGAATAAATGAATGGCAGTAAGAACAATAACAAAGTGATTATTGTTAAAAAAAGAATGCAGTATTATAGTTGTACACTGCTACTTTTAAGGCTTTTGTCAAGTTATCACAGATTTATTGAATAATTTGTGATGTATTGATGGAGAGAGATTTATATTGTTCAAATACTCCATTTACAGTATAATAACTGTTCTCCAATGATTTTTTTTCTATGACTTATCACCTGTGCTACATATCCTGTTTCTATATTTTTTTTTTTGTATCAGTATACTGCTGCTGGATTATGTGAATTTCCCCTTGGTATTAATAAAATATCTATCTATCTATAGAAAATGTTGTTGTAGATGAGCTATTGTGTTAATCTTTTTGTATCATGCTAGTGTTAACTGACAAACTAAAGTGATGCATGATTTGTGTAGTATTTAATGTGTATGGCTGGGTGTGTGTGTGTGAGAGAGACCAGGGAAAAAATATTTAAATAGTTGTCTTTGTTGCAACTTTAAAATAACTGCAGTAAACTTCATCATTGATATAAGTAGGATATTGGAGCTTATTAAAGTCATAAATCTAAGGCTGATATGACTTTTCTGTCTCATCACTAGAATGAATATTCGGTATTTAATTTATGCTGCTAGGTTTTGACAAATGAGTTCTGAGATTTTTGAGGTAAGGAAGAATGACTTTTCTAGGTAAGGTATAGGGATGCTCCAATCAGGTTTTTTTAAGGCCGATTCTGATCATCAATTTCATGTTACTTGATCGTCTGATTCAGTTTTTCGTTAAAAAAAAAAAAAAATTGCACTAAGCTCCTGCATAAGCAGATGCATAGAAGCCTTGTGATCTATATTAAAGTGTAACCTTTGGTATTTTTATAATTTTAGACCACAGGTGTTAGCTGTTTATTATTTAGTAACAAAATTTAATTCTGTATGCTTATTATTCAGTGACCATAAAAATACTAAAATAAGTAGTTTCTGTTAAATACATTAACTAATAAAATATATACAAAATATGTATTCATAACACATGCCATAAAAGAAAATAAAATCCTATTTATTATTACAAGATGTCATATTTTGTCAGTGATGTTACCTGCCTTAAGCAAGGCTTAATTAAATAAAAAGTAGTTTTCACAATTTTTCCAACAAAAAAATTAATTTATATTCTCACACTAAAAATGAATTTATATTGGCAATTAAATGATGCTTAAATATAAATGTGCATGTACTTATAGGTTTTAATAGGTTTTCATCATTAATTACATTCACTTGCTGTGAAAATATTTATTATATTTATAAAGGTATGTTTTGTTTTTTCCCCCAGAGTATCAGCTGTACTTTTGTAATTCTTGAGGTGTATTTTACAATATTGACTACCTTATTAACTATGTAGTACTTTTTTCTTAACCAAAATGTATACTGTATGACACACAAATAAATAAACACAGTACAAAACTTTAAAAACACCACAGTGTATAAAATGTTCATAAGTTGTTTATCAAGAAGACATAAGACTAACATGCTTAACAGGTTTATAAGTAAAAGATGCATTTTGCTGTTAAGCTAACATGCCAATTGTTTACTAAGCAGTAATTTCATATTCTTCTTAATCTCTTCTTTTTCCAATTAAAAATGTAAGCTGCTGCACTTGAAACAATCTTGCTGTCTAAACTGAAATGGCGTCTGGTTTAATTTAAAGGACAAAATAAAAAGGTCTGAATTCATTAAAGTAGTTTTTCTTGCCATTTCTGGATTCGTCTTCATTTTCTTCATTTATTACTCCACTTTCTTTAATGTAAAGGTTAAGCTTTCTGATAAAACAAGCCTTGCCTGACCTTTGTTTATACTACAGGAAGTTTAATGCAAAAAAAAAATTAGAAATGAGCCTGGCTAAAATATTGTAATATCATGTGTAAAGGAGCACTGCAACTAAATTACCATAAATCTTAGAAAAGCAGAGACTGAAAAGATCAGATTTTGTGATTGGCCAGTATATTGATCACCGATTTAAGTTTTTTTAACTGAAAAGAGGCCGAAATTGGATCGGCACCCAATCATTCGGAGCATCCCTAGTAAAGTAGTTATTTAAGGTAAGAAAAACAAGTTTTGCTCTAAGGTAGTTACACTCTTTAATCATGATCCTGGATTGCAGTGGCATGTTGCATGTTGAAAAAAAAAATGTACCTAAAAGTAATGGTGATGAATGAGCTGTAAGCATATCATTGTTAATAGCATGTCTTTTTTATATATATATATATATATATATATATATATATATATATATGATATACAGTGGTGTGAAAAACTATTTGCCCCTTCCTGATTTCTTATTCTTTTGCATGTTTGTCACACAAAATGTTTCTGATCATCAAACACATTTAACCATTAGTCAAATATAACACAAATAAACACAAAATGCAGTTTTAAATGATGGTTTTATTATTTAGGAGAAAAAATCCAAACCTACATGGCCCTGTGTGAAAAAGTAATTGCCCCTGAACCTAATAACTGGTTGGGCCACCCTTAGCAGCAATAACTGCAATCAAGCGTTTGCGATAACTTGCAATGAGTCTTTTACAGTGCTCTGGAGGAATTTTGGCCCACTCATCTTTGCAGAATTGTTGTAATTCAGCTTTATTTGAGGGTTTTCTAGCATGAACCGCCTTTTTAAGGTCATGCCATAGCATCTCAATTGGATTCAGGTCAGGACTTTGACTAGGCCACTCCAAAGTCTTCATTTTGTTTTTCTTCAGTCATTCAGAGGTGGATTTGCTGGTGTGTTTTGGGTCATTGTCCTGTTGCAGCACCCAAGATCGCTTCAGCTTGAATTGACGAACAGATGTACGGACATTCTCCTTCAGGATTTTTTTTAGACAGTAGAATTCATGGTTCCATCTATCACAGCAAGCCTTCCAGGTCCTGAAGCAGCAAAACAACCCCAGACCATCACACTACCACCACCATATTTTACTGTTGGTATGATGTTCTTTTCTGAAATGCTGTGTTCCTTTTACGCTAGATGTAACGGGACATTTGCCTTCCAAAAAGTTCAACTTTTGTCTCATCAGTCCACAAGGTATTTTCCCAAAAGTCTTGGCAATCATTGAGATGTTTCTTAGCAAAATTGAGATAAGCCCTAATGTTCTTTTTGCTTAACAGTGGTTTGCGTCTTGGAAATCTGCCATGCAGGCCGTTTTTGCCCAGTCTCTTTCTTATGGTAAAGTCGTGAACACTGACCTTAATTGAGGCAAGTGAGGCCTGCAGTTCTTTAGACGTTGTCCTGGGGTCTTTTGTGACCTCTCGGATGAGTCGTCTCTGCGCTCTTGGGGTAATTTTGGTCGGCCGGCCACTCCTGGGAAGGTTCACCACTGTTCCATGTTTTTGCCATTTGTGGGTAATGGCTCTCACTGTGGTTCGCTGGAGTCCCAAAGCTTTAGAAATGGCTTTATAACCTTTACCAGACTGATAGATCTCAATTACTTCTGTTCTCATTTGTTCCTGAATTTCTTTGGATCTTGGCATGATGTCTAGCTTTTGAGGTGCTTTTGGTCTACTTCTCTGTGTCAGGCAGCTCCTATTTAAGTGATTTCTTGATTGAAACACGTGTGGCAGTAATCAGACCTGGGGGTGGCTACGGAAATTTAACTCAGGTGTGATACACCACAGTTAGGTTATTTTTTTAACAAGGGGGCAAATTACTTTTTCACACAGGGCCATGTAGGTTTGGATTTTTTTTCTCCCAAAATAATAAAAGCCATCATTTAAAAACTGCATTTTGTGTTTACTTGTGTTATATTTGACTAATGGTTAAATGTTTTTGATGATCAGAAACATTTTGTGTGACAAACATGCAAAAGAATAAGAAATCAGGAAGGGGGCAAATAGTTTTTCACACCACTGTATACTGTATTCTGAAAAAAGGGTGCTTAAATGTTATCATTTTGATGTGTATCTACAAGTATAACTTGTACTACTCAATGCTATTTCTCAATTAGTACTAAATTGTTACTTCATGAAATTTAACATTTTAAAAGCTGATTTACAAACCTATTTTATGAAAAGTTCACTATTTTATTAAAAGTGACAAAACTGTAAATAGATTAGGTCTGTCAGTCCTAAGACTACTAGGCGTTTATAATGGTACTTACTCACAAGTCATCACATGCACTAGCATAGATCTTTTACTGGTCAGTTTTGTTGGGTGTTGTCTGTTGTAAATGATTACTACTGTTATCTGTATATTGCACATTTCTATTAATGGTTTATTTATGTTAGCTTCAACAAATCAAACTCCATCCAACTGCTATTTTGCTAGATAAGTACAGTTCATAATTAGTTGCTTGTTTTATTCAGGTGCCATTTTCCTACATTTAAGCAGTGCCAGGAGTGGCTTAAGAAGCTGAATCGAGCTACTCATTATCCAGCAAGAATAGAAGACCTCTTTGCCTTTGCTTACCATGCTTGGTGTCTTGGTGTCTGTGCTGATGATGAAGATCAACATGTCCATCTTTGTCGCCCAGGCAAGTGCTGTTATTCCATTTTAATGTGTATTTGAGGAGGAGGTCATTGCCTAAATTATTAAATTTCTGCTTTGTAATTGAGAAAGTCTTTTATTTCTAAATGTACAGTGAAGCCAACAAGAAACTAAGACTAAGAGTGGTATAACTATTCGTTTCTTATTTTAAATCTTCATAGTGTTTTACATAAATGATGTATACCATCAATGGTGAAAGGATTAAAAGAGTTTTACAGTTAATGGGTAAATGGTTTTCAGCATAATGGAATCACTATTTCATTATCATGGGTTTATTTGACAATAGAGTGTTTTGTTTTAGAAGCTTGCTAATATTGTAAGTAAAAAGTTGAAGATGCATGTAGATGTGTCACTATTTGGTGTCAGTGCGAGTCAGGGCTGAGGTACTTTCTACATGGCGTTTTTTTGTTGACTCCAGGAACTCTTGGTTTCCAGCTAAAGTACAAACATAATCTGTCAGATTGAGTGGCACCTTTAAAATTAGTGCATCTTTGAATGTTATGAATATCATCCCACTCTCCATAGAGTTACTTTTTTGTGACCTAAACTACAGGTTATAAATTTTGTGTTGAAATCATTAGGGTGGTGTCCTAGAAGTGTTAGATAAATAAACTCATTTGTGTTCCTCCAACAAAGAGGATAGAATTGACCAAAGAGACAGATCACTATCATTGAAGATTTGTTACTTAGCTATGTGAAAAATAAAGAATATGAAAGCGTAATTATCTATCTATCTGAAATATCTGTCTGTTAAGAGTATTGTACAAAAATCACCATAAACCTATTTCTACAGAAGTTAGCATTTTTTCTGGTAATTTAACTTTAAATATAGACTAATAAAATTTTAGATTGTTTATGCTTACTCATCTAGTAGAAAAATTATTTTAAAAAAAAAATGAAACAACATGACAAAAAGGTGCTGTTATCTCATGAAATAATACTATATTAATAACACTACATATCTGCTAGATGGCAGCAATAGGTTAATAGTGTGGTATTTTAAAATTACTCAGAAGGAATGCCACTTCATTTAAAGTCTGTCCTATTCTTATAGTTATATACTGTATATATAAAATAGTGAATTTCTGTCTCTCTGCCTGATCGTGCATCATGCAAAAAACACCAGTTTTTACTTTTTTAAAACTATATAATTTTTTCCACTTTAATTTCAATTTTCTATATAGGCTAATAAATTGTGATTTTCTACATAAAAGTAAAGTGTCTTTTTCACTCTTCCATTGTGCATTTTAACCTTTGTCTCCAGAATATAACATATTGATGTGATCTTTACTTCTAAAGAATTAGAGACAATTCTGTAACACGGTCAAACCAGTTTCAGATGTTTATATTGACTTGCAAGACTTTTTGAGAATTTTTAAATATTTAATCGTGTTGAAAAAGAACAAGAGTTTTGAATTTGCTACTCAGTAACTCCTGAATGGATGATTGTATAAAAAATTATTTTTTCTGAATGCTAATTTTATGATGAACATAAAAGGTTATATTCAGTTTTTGTCTAGGGCAAATAGTGAGCAAATGACCCATTTACAAAGGCGATCAATGCTTAAACTGTAGTAACAAAAGTCTTTTGAGACAGCAGGAGTGACAGGGGTGCTCATTTAGTGGGGATCTTCCAGAAGCCCTACTCAGAAAGGAAGAGGCCATGTGTGCCACTTAACCCTCTTTTGTCTCTTAGCAATTACAGAGGCATCATTGAGAGTGTTCTGACCAGCTGCATCACTGTCTGGTATGGCAACTGCAACATATCCGATCGCAAGCACCTGCAAAGGATAGTGAAGACAGCAGAGAACATTATTGGGGTGCCTCTCCTTTCACTACAGGACATATTTTACAAACACAGTGTCCGTAAGGCCTGCAGCATTGTGCAGGACCCCTTAAACCCCTCACATGGATTTTTCACAATTCTGCCATCCAAGAGAAGATACCGCAGCATCAAAGCCAAATCTGCCAGGCTGCAGGATAGTTTTTACCCCCAAGCTGTCATACTCCTTAACATCATGCTGCCCCCGGGATCTTCCACACTGCGTCAAGCACCTCCTGCAAAGACTATTGTGCATGTAGAAAATAACTGAAAATCTTAAACTGACCTTTAAGTATTTTGACACTCTTGATATCCTTCTGCTGTGAAACATTCTGACCTATCATTGTTTATACATGTCTTAAACAACTATTATCATACACTGATAACTTCTGTATTATCTATATCTATTATTTATTTATTATATTACATATCTATTGACTATATTTATGTATCTAGATTGCAAATACCGTACATTGCATCAATGTTCATATTGCTGCTAATTCTTTGTCTAGTGTTTGCACAATGTCTTGTTGTGACGATGTGGGTTCTGGCTCCACGCTCCCATGGCTGTTTGGGAACCCTTGAACCCAACACCGTCGATAATGAAACCGAGTGAGCCAGTCAATGGAGGCAAATTGAGCATCTGAGCAAGGGGATGGTTGAAAGTACAAAAGTGCTTTTATTAAAACAGTCAACAAAAACAGTGTTCCATAAATAGTGCAGTTTCAAATTCATTAAATAAATAATCCATAAAAAGAACGTGGAGTAAAACCAATAAATAGAAAAAACACATCCTTAAAAATCGGAGGTTAAAATCTTCTCTTGGAAGCAGTTTTAAAACCAACAACAAACAAATCCGGTGTTCTTTTGTTAGCGTCTCACCTGCTTATCCCGTATGGGCCAAGCAGCAGGCAAGACGCTCTCTACAGCTGCCCTCCTCAAACACACGCAAGACTGGAGACCTCCCGATCCCTGGCTTCGGTTTGGCTCTCATCCCAGCCTCGAGACTTGGACTCCTTGGTCTCCAGGACGCTCACACCAAGGACTGCCACTCCAAGCCTCCCGACTTCCGCTGCCTTTCTGCGGCCTTCTGCGGCTCGTCGCTTTCACCTTGGTCACTCCCGCTACCTGCTCGCTCAGCGGGAGCGACATCTACACAAACACGTGGGTGTCGGCCTAACACCCAGCTTCCATGCAGCTGTCCACGGCTCATTCGCCGCACGTCCGCTTCGCTCTTGCGGCTCTCTCCCTCTCACCGACCTGCTTCCTCTCCTGCTCCCGGTAACCTCCGTCCTCTCCTTTCCTTTCTCTCTCCGATCGTTTCTTTCTCTCTGAACGTTTCTTTTCTCTTCCCGAACGTTTCTTTCTTCCCGATCGTTTCTTACCCTCTAATCGATTCTCTCTCCCCGATCGTTTCTTACACTACCCCACAACCGACTCGCGCTTCTTTTTAAAAACGTGAGGGGCCATCACAGCTGCAGCATTAGTCACGGGAGCAATCACAAATGTGGGCAGTTCCTCACCTGTGCACACGGTGAGAAACGCCCACATCGACGACTGCCCGCTGCTCGCTACAACAACGCCCCCTCGAAGCCGCCTCGGGTGCGGTGATTATTTATTTAAAATCAATGGCCTTTTCTCCACGAGCTGTGGACCCATAACACCACATTCCACCCCCCATAAAACTCCAGTTGCATGGGAAGGCTCCACTCCACTGCCAACCCAATGCAACTGGAGCTCAGGTCCACAGCTCGGCCACTCTACACTGCACTAAAACAATAAAAGCACTAAAACAATCCCACTAAAACAAACCAACCCAAGCCCCCTTCATAAAACCAGGACATTAAAAGAATAAGAACTTTAAAAGACAGATAAAAACCAGCAATAAATAAATGTACTTAAAAGCTCAGTCCTTAAAAATGTCCTCCTCCGGCTTAGTGCGTGGGTTCTTCAAAGTCAGTTACCAATCCCACTTGCTGCTCTGTCACCTCTTCTGGCCTCCACCGCTAGCTCATCCCACCGCTGGGGATATCCCACCGCTGCCACCAAATGTGACGATGTGGGTTCTGGCTCCACGCTCCCATGGCTGTTTGGGAACCCTTGAACCCAACACCGTCGATAATGAAACCGAGTGAGCCAGTCAATGGAGGCAAATTGAGCATCTGAGCAAGGGGATGGTTGAAAGTACAAAAGTGCTTTTATTAAAACAGTCAACAAAAACAGTGTTCATAAATAGTGCAGTTCTTCCAAATTCATTAAATAAATAATCCATAAAAGCGAACGTGGGGTAAAACCAATAAATAAACACAACAATCCTTTAAAAACGAAGGTTAAAATCTTCTCCTGGAAGCAGTCTTTAAAACAAAAAAACAAATCCGGTGCTTTTCTGTATGCGTCTCACCTGCTTATCCCGTACGGGCTTAGCAGCAGGCAAGACGCTCTCTGCAGCTGCCCTCCTACATCACACGCTCGAGACTGGAGACCTCCCGATCCCTGGCTCCGGTATGGCACTCATCCCAGTCCCCGAGACTTGATTACCCCAATAGCCAGGTCGCTCATATTGGGGACTCCACCACCAAGCCTCCCGACTTCCGCTGCCTTTCCGCGGCCTTCTGCGGCTCGTCGCTTTCACCTTGTTACTCCCGCTACCAGATCGCTCAGCGGGAGCGACATCTACACAAACACGTGGGTGTCGGCCTAACACCCAGCTTCCATGCAGCTGTCCACGAGCGCTCGATCGCGCGCTCACCACACGCTCCGCGTGTCCGTCTCTCTCCTGCACCGCTTGCTTCCACGCTCCCTGTAACCTCCGTCCTCTCCTTTCCTTTCTCTCTCCGATCGATTCTCTCTCTTCCCGAACGTTTCTTTTTTCTTCCCGATCGTTTCTTACACTACCCCACAACCGACTCGCGCTTCTTTTTAAAAACGTGAGGGGCCATCACAGCTGCAGCATTAGTCACGGGAGCAATCACGAATGTGGGCAGTTCCTCACCTGTGCACACGGTGAGAAACGCCCACATCGACGACTGCCCGCGGCTCGCTAACAACGCCCCCCTCACGAAGCCGCCTCGGGTGCGGTGATTATTTATTTAAAATCAATGGCCTTTTCTCCACGAGCTGTGGACCCATAACACCACATTCCACCCCCCATAAAACTCCAGTTGCATGGGAAGGCTCCACTCCACTGCCAACCCAATGCAACTGGAGCTCAGGTCCACAGCTCGGCCACTCTACACTGCACTAAAACAATAAAAGCACTAAAACAATCCCACTAAAACAAACCAACCCAAGCCCCCTTCATAAAACCAGGACATTAAAAGAATAAGAACTTTAAAAGACAGATAAAAACCAGCAATAAATAAATGTACTTAAAAAGCTCAGTCCTTAAAAATGTCCTCCTCCGGCTTGGGTACGTGGGTTCTTCAAAGTCAGTTACCAATCCCACTTGCTGCTCTGTCACCTCTTCTGGCCTCCACGCTAGCTCATCCCCACGCTGGGGATATCCCACCGCTGCCACCAAATGTGACGATGTGGGTTCTGGCTCCACGCTCCCATGGCTGTTTGGGAACCCTTGAACCCAACACCGTCGATAATGAAACCGAGTGAGCCAGTCAATGGAGGCAAATTGAGCATCTGAGCAAGGGGATGGTTGAAAGTACAAAAGTGCTTTTATTAAAACAGTCAACAAAAACAGTGTTCATAAATAGTGCAGTTCTTCCAAATTCATTAAATAAATAATCCATAAAACGAACGTGGGGTAAAACCAATAAATAAACACAACAATCCTTTAAAAACGAAGGTTAAAATCTTCTCCTGGAAGCAGTCTTTAAAACAAAAAACAAATCCGGTGCTTTTCTGTATGCGTCTCACCTGCTTATCCCGTACGGGCTTAGCAGCAGGCAAGACGCTCTCTGCAACTGCCCTCCTACATCACACTTCGAGACTGGAGACCTCCCGATCCCTGGCTCGGTATGGCACTCATCCCAGTCCCGAGACTTGATTACCCCAATAGCCAGGTCGCTCATATTGGGGACTCCACCACCAAGCCTCCCGACTTCCGCTGCCTTTCCGCGGCCTTCTGCGGCTCGTCGCTTTCACCTTGTTACTCCCGCTACCAGATCGCTCAGCGGGAGCAACATCTACACAAACACCTGGGTGTCGGCCTAACACCCAGCTTCCTCGCAGCTGCCCACGGCGCTCGATCGCGCGCTCACCACACGCTCCGCGTGTCCGTCTCTCTCCTGCACCGCTTGCTTCCACGCTCCCTGTAACCTCCGTCCTCTCCTTTCCTTTCTCTCTCCGATCGATTCTCTCTCTTCCCGAACGTTTCTTTTTTCTTCCCGATCGTTTCTTACACTACCCCACAACCGACTCGCTTCTTTTTAAAGCGTGAGGGGCCATCACAGCTGCAGCATTAGCCACGGGAGCAATCACGAATGTGGGCAGTTCCTCACCTGTGCACACGGTGAGAAAGCGCCCACATCGGCGCACGCCCAGCGCTCGCTACAACAACGCCCCCTCACGAAGCCGCCTGGTGCGATGATTATTTATTTAAAATCAATGGCCTTTTCTCCACGAGCTGTGGACCCATAACACCACATTCCACCCCCCATAAAACTCCAGTTGCATGGGAAGGCTCCACTCCACTGCCAACCCAATGCAACTGGAGCTCAGGTCCACAGCTCGGCCACTCTACACTGCACTAAAACAATAAAAGCACTAAAACAATCCCACTAAAACAAACCAACCCAAGCCCCCTTCATAAAACAGGACATTAAAAGAATATGAACTTTAAAGACAAATAAAAACGACAGCAATAAATAAATGTACTTAAAAGCTCAGTCCTTAAAAATGTCCTCCTCCGGCTTGGTGCGTGGGTTCTTCAAAGTCAGTTACCAATCCCACTTGCTGCTCTGTCTCCTCTTCTGGCCTCCACTGCTAGCTCATCCCACCGCTGGGGATATCCCACCGCTGCCACCAAATGTGGCGATGTGGGTTCTGGCTCCACGCTCCCATGGCTGTTTGGGAACCCTTGAACCCAACACCGTCGATAATGAAACCGAGTGAGCCAGTCAATGGAGGCAAATTGAGCATCTGAGCAAGGGGATGGTTGAAAGTACAAAAGTGCTTTTATTAAAACAGTCAACAAAAAAACAGTGTTCCATAAATAGTGCAGTTTCAAATTCATTAAATAAATAATCCATAAAAGAGCGTGGAGTAAAACCAATAAATAGAAAAAACACATCCTTAAAAATCGGAGGTTAAAATCTTCTCTTGGAAGCAGTTTTAAAACCAACAACAAACAAATCCGGTGTTCTTTTTGTTAGCGTCTCACCTGCTTATCCCGTATGGGCCAAGCAGCAGGCAAGGCGCTCTCTACAGCTGCCCTCCTCAAACACACGCAAGACTGGAGACCTCCCGATCCCTGGCTTCGGTTTGGCTCTCATCCCAGCCTCGAGACTTGGACTCCTTGGTCTCCAGGACGCTCACACCAAGGACTGCCACTCCAAGCCTCCCGACTTCCGCTGCCTTTCTGCGGCCTTCTGCGGCTCGTCGCTTTCACCTTGGTCACTCCGCTACCTGCTCGCTCAGCGGGGCGACATCTACACAAACACGTGGGTGTCGGCCTAACACCCAGCTTCCATGCAGCTGTCCACGGCTCATTCGCCGCGTCCGCTCGCTCTTGCGGCTCTCTCCTCTCACCGACCTGCTTCCTCTCCTGCTCCGGTAACCTCCGTCCTCTCCTTTCCTTTCTCTCTCCGATCGTTTCTTTCTCTCTGAACGTTTCTTTTCTCTTCCCGAACGTTTCTTTCTTCCCGATCGTTTCTTACCCTCTAATCGATTCTCTCTCCCCGATCGTTTCTTACACTACCCCACAACCGACTCGCGCTTCTTTTTAAAAACGTGAGGGGCCATCACAGCTGCAGCATTAGTCACGGGAGCAATCACGAATGTGGGCAGTTCCTCACCTGTGCACACGGTGAGAAACGCCCACATCGACGACTGCCCCGCGCTGCTACAACAACGCCCCCTCACGAAGCCGCCTCGGGTGCGGTGATTATTTATTTAAAATCAATGGCCTTTTCTCCACGAGCTGTGGACCCATAACACCACACTTGTTTGTGTTTTAATATTAAATTTTTATTATATTTTTAATTTATTATTTGCACTTCATGTTGTTACACTGTGGACCCTGAGCTTCGCAATTTCGTCTATCTGTATACTTGTATATGGTTGAGATGACAATAAAGTTCGCTTTGACTTTTGACATTAAATCTTACACTTAATTTCACGGTAAAATTTACCAAAGGTATGCTCAGAAGCACTAGATGCTAAATAATACTAAAATGTTTATATCTTTCAAAAGCATTACACATATAGCATACATTTTCTTTGTTAAAATGGCATGCTTTTATAGTAAACATTATCATTTTAAAATCAAATCAATATAGTTCATTCCTAAGAAATATGATTAAAATATAATGTGACCTAAAATTGCTAAAAGGGATCATGATGATAAAAAAAATGTTTTGTTGTGTGGTGTTATTAAATATTTTGTATTCATGCTCCAGGTCTGCATAGATTATATTACCCAACCCCTACCCAGTGCTACCTTATGGTTAAAGTACCTCCAAACCACAATGCTTATTTTTTCCATTTGCATGGTTTATCTTAATCTGGACAGTCAATTCAACAGAATTCCATAAACAAGAAAAGTGATGCACAGTGAAAATGTCTCTCATGCTACTTCTAAAGTTCGGAACATTACATTCCCTTATAAACAATATACTAAGCTAGCATTTAGTCTATCCTTCATGTACATATACATTTTTAATTCAGAAGTATTCTTAAGGAATGTGAAAAGGAATAGATCCAGGGAACATTTTAGAAAGCAAAAGTAAAAATTTGTGTCTATATTATACAGTGTTAACACCTTTTAAAAGCTGAGATTTGTTATGCTGAATGGTCTGTAACTGGCAGTTGTTCAAAATCCTCAATTATAAGTAAAATACAATAGGGACACTATATGTACAAATATTACACCTGTACCACTATAGTTTTATTTTAGTTCACAAATTATTATACTCTAAATGGAGTGCCAGAAATTGATGTAAAATAGCAAGTTACTGTTTATTGTTTATTTCAGTTTAGAATTTTTGCAAAAATAACCTGAAGAGTTTGACACCTATAATTTATTTGAGTCTAATTGATGTATTTTTTTTTAATTCTGTAAAACAATATAGTGTGGTGAACATTATATGAAGGGTAGTCAAAAAGATCCCGGAATACTGATATAGTGGGAGAGTGAGAGATTACATACACATTGTTGTGGAGGGGAGTACAGCATGTCTGTAAAACAGTTATATGTGTGGATTGGTTTCGGCGTGTAGTATTGTTTTATTACCATTTCAGTTAGACATGTGCATACTCAGTCATTCAGCGCAGTGTCAGAGTCTGAACAATGTGCTAACATCAAGTTCATGTGCAAATTGAGGAAATCTGCATCAAATGCATTAGCAGCACTGCAGCACTTGAATTTAGTCAGCAATAAAGCTGAAAGATGTTTCTAATTTGTACCAGAAACCTTTGGGGGAAAAATGAGAAAGCAAAACTTTTGGAAAAGAGGTGAATGGTGGCTAAGGAGCAGCAGAAATGTAAAGATTAAGAAAGAGGTTGCAAGGATTCTATTCTGAATATTAAATGGCGATGTGAAAAATGTTTGATGCAGTGATTTGATTGAAACAACTTTTCATGGAGGCAGGTCTTTTTCCTGAGCTTTGGCACCTCAGATTCCTGTAGGAAAAACAAAAAATCGAGCTGAACAGATGATAATGAAATTTGTAAATTGTACAAGTGACTAGGTAATATGAAAAGTATAAGGTGAGGACTATGGTAGAAAAATTCAAGCAATAAAAGGCTGTCAGAAGAACACAGTACTGTAAGGAGTGACATCAGAGAAAGAGTGACCAGGAAAATGAATAGTAAAAAAAAAAAAATTAAAAATCTAAGCTATGTAGAAGTTTGATGGAGTGGTGAATGGGGAATATAGAGATTAAGAAACGGATGAGTGAGGTATTGGGTTTAACATGAATGTTCAAGTACCCTGTAACAGTGAAAGGAGTAGAAAATGAGTAAATTTATCAGAAACTGTTTTTTTGCTTTTTATTTAGGAAGTACTTACATGAATCAGCAGAGTGACATATCATAATGTATAGAAATAGCAAAGATTTTGCATAAACGATATGAAGATATGGTTAAAGTAGGCGTGAAGCAATTCATTTACTGTATAGTTGCTTAGATAGGAAAATCAGTACCACCAAGTACGCTCATGTTGAGTGACAAATCATGTGCAAGTTGGAATAAAGTAGCTAGTTTTGCATAATTCATTTAAGAAATATTAATTAATTAATTAATTAATTAAAGGTTTGCCGAGATGGAATACGTGAAGATAGTTAGTTCACAAGTTTGAAAATTACTAGTAGACTGAAGAGTTACTTGGTGATGAACAGATTTGTTATTTTCATTATTTGGCACACTTAACAGGCTGTACAAACACTTCCACTTCCCCTTTCATCCCATCACCAATGTAACTTATTTTGAAAACTCAAATAGCACTTTCATTCTTTACTTTTTGTAAAATTTCAGTTCATCGAATAAGTCACTGGAAGCTATTTTTCTCTTTAATACCAACTGGATTGTTTTGAAAGCCTTAAGGGGTTGCATGTAATATGCATTTTTCATATCCATAGTATTCTAATCTTAGCAATATCAAGTAAAAGGGAGTAACCAACCCTGGACTGGAGACCAGGGGCCTCATGTATAAACGGTGCGTACACACAAAAATGTTGGGTAAGAATGTTTCCATGTTCAAATCACGATGTATAAAACCTAAACTTGCCGTAATGCCACACACACTTTCACAGTAGCTCACACCCTGGCGTACACAAGTTCTCCGCTCATTTTTGCAGACTGGTGGCATCCAGCGTCAAAGCAGTGCTACTGTTCCAGTGTGGTTTCCCTTTCTTTTTTAGATCCACATCAATGACGCAGTTTTATAAATACAGTGGTACCTTCGATGTTAATGTTGATTTATTTTGTTTTATAATTGTGTCTTTCATTTTTCTATTCTTTAATATGTAAAGCACTTTGAGCTACTGTTTGTATGAAAATGTGCTATATAAATAAATGTTGTTGTTGTTGAGATACGAGTGCCCCAACATACGAGTTTTTTGAGATGCGAGCCGTCACTAGGTCGATTTTTTTTTGTCTTGAGTCACGAGCCAAAATTCGAAATACAAGCCATCAAAGACCTTGTCCCCACACATTCCGAGGAACTGACGACAGAGGATTTGACAGAACTACAGACACAGCAACATACGGAAGTTCGGCAGGAGATCGTAAACGTGGAGTAGGTTATCTCTTAAAGTGCGATAAAGGAAGTGTTTGCAATATGGGGAAAAGTTTCAAACTTTAAAGAAAAGAAACACCCTGAAAAAATTACAACTGATCATACAGCGATGCTATTTAATGACACTTGCCTAACACTTGACTTTATTGAAAAGAAACTGATTGTGCAGCTGTGCTATTTAATGACACTTGCCTAACACTTGACTTTATTGAAAAAAAACTGAATGTGCAGCCACGCTATTTAATGATACTTGCCTAACTCATTTCAGAAACATTCTAAAGGGGAGGACTAAACAAAGCTCCTTGGACAGGTTTCTATTGAAACGCCCTGCAAATGAAAGTGTCGAAATTGTGGCAAAAAAGAAAAAAACTAGTGAAGAAGAAAATTAAGTTAAGCAAAAGTGAAGTGAAAGAAAAAACCTTACAATATGCTAATCTGCTTCACCAACATCTGTTTATTTCTTTAGATTCTCTTTTATGAATTAGGTTTTATTTTGTTTGTATACAATATTTGTTCATTATAAATACATTTTTCTTATGCTGAAAACATTTAACAAAAAATTGGGGTGTTTTTTGGGGGCTTGCACGAATTAATCTCATTTCAATTGATTTCAGATACGAGCATTTTGACTTACGAGCTCGGTCACTGAACAAATTAAACTCGTATCACTGTACACTGAAATTAACCACATATTGTTTATTAGTTTAATGCATCTGATTGTAATTAACCTGTAACAATATAATGGTCCACAGAATGGTCAAACTATTCTAAATACAATAGCTGCTTTAGCGTTGTTACTCTCACTTGCACCTTCTTCTTCTTCTTCTTTCAGCTGCACCACTCGGAGTATTTATATCATTGTGTCTGAGTGAGGAATCACAGCTGTACAGCAGCTGATCGGAAAGAGAATTATCAATATACAGCATCAAGCACACGCTGCCTCAGCCATGCTGTCTATTGAACTGCTCTCATACGGCAATGCTTCAGAGCCTTTCCTGTACGGACTTTGCGGTTCAGAAACAGTCTCATCCCAAGAACTATAAATGCACTCAATCAGTCCATCAAGTTCTCCTTGTAGAACTGTTTGTACTTATAAGTACAATCACCTCACTGTAAACTTGAGATACAGTTATAATATTGCACAACCTGAGCCACTTTATAAAGCGCGCATTTACATATGATGACTGTATCATTTTTAAGATCACATGCAGCAAAATATGTTTATTATATTATACAGATAAAACTTATTTTATAAAAATTATTTCACCGAAGGTCACGCAGCAAGCATCTTGCATGAGACAGGAACAATCACTGCGTCACCGTGTTCCTATGTTTAATAACATGCTTTAACTCTTATCATCATGAAAATGATATCAAGTATACATCTCAGTATTTTAATTATTCAAAGAGCTGTAAAGTTACGAATGTAATGGATTCTGTGTCCTGTTGAAGGAAGAGAAAGCCCATTTAAGAATCACGTAGTGATTCACACACACAGAGCACATAGAAGATCAAATACAAAACAAAGCATTTAACGTGCTACTTTAGTTGGGATTTGAGAAACTAGTAAATTAAACGATTTCAAGATGAAGTTTATGATGTTCTGCTTTAATGTCAAAATAAACTACGTGATTAAAGTGGAAATTTCGAGATTAAAGTTGCCATTTCATGCTTTTTTTTACCACTGTGTACCTATTTTTTTTTCCTCTGTACCCTAATGAACATTCATATGACACTCAGACGATGGGCTACGACTCGCCTTTTCACGGCGACTTTGATATCTGACATCTTTTTTTTATTTCAGGTACTGTGTGACTTTGAACTTGAGCTTTCGAGTTTCTCCGACACTCTGTCACTCGATGAACTTCGTTTTATTGTGTATACCACTATTTAATCCAACAAATAGTACATTTTTCCTTGCCTCCACTTGTTTTTCGCTGAAATTCTTCTATTTACCCCCATGCTTTTGCTATTGCCTTTTCACAGAACGCTGAGCTTAAGGGCTATTTATATTGATTTGCATATTCAAAGAGGTGCAATTCTGGGAGGAGTTTGGGAGTGTCAGCAGGCCCATGCACGTGCGTTACTTTTCACTCTGACTGGGATTTATGTAGCGGATAACATGGAAGTTGCCGAACATACAGATTTATGCATTTGGATTTTTTTTTGTGCGTACAGACATTTCCACTTTTGTCCATACGCCATGTTATAGTGTGAATTCTTCTCACGGTGTTATGCATGAGGCCCCAGGTATTCTCGCACGCGCCCCTGCACTTGTTCACACTTTATCAGGAAAATCATTGACGGATTTGGGGAGAGCATGCATACTCCAAATAGAGACTGGATTCCAGTTTTTTGGCGGTTTTACTTTACAGCACCAACTCCATGAAGTTGTATGTAATATCTTCATAAAGTCATTTGAAACTGAGGAGTAGAAAAAGTGTGGGTTTTTTTTTTTTCTATTTTCTTTTTTTGCGATTTAAGTGAAAACAATAGCAAGATTTATGTATTTATTTATTTAACTTTATTTAAAAATAATTTGCTTGTTTCCTTTAATCTGTCCAGGAGATCATGTGCGACATCGTTTTGAAATGGAGCTTATAAGAATGGGATTGGACCTGCAGAATGCTTGGAGGGTGTCTGATATTAATAACAATTACAAGTAAGTAATTTCTGTATGATAGACTTTGATAATGCCATATATTTGAAAACAAAGCATGACAAGCCTAACTTTACTTATTTTTACTTTTGCCACAATTTAATGACTTAAAAACTACTGGTTTTCTCGTAATTTTTAGGCTTAAGCTTGTGGTTACATTATGAGTGTACATTATCATCATATTATTTATTTCCATTGTAGTACTGTTATCACTAAAAAATAACATTTAAGTTATGTATTTTAATACATTCTTGTTTATCATGACAGTGATGGCAGGTTGCATATTGGTTGATCATACCACCACCATCACTACTACTAGTATTTGTCAGTCTTGTTTTGTTGATATTCATTGACATAGCCTCATATATGCCATATTTTAAAACAAAACTTGACCCGAAGATATCTAGAGTGAACTTTTAATTCAAGTTTATACTTTCGCTATGGTAATTTGCCAGTGCTCAGTCTGTGTATTTTTTTGTATATAGTCACATAATTTTATGTTCAATGTAGCAAGTAAAGAGCTGCAACAATATACATCTGGAAATGGGGGGGAAAAAAGTAAAACTTGGAGATACAATGTTTCAGCTTTGTAGCCTTCATCAGGTGTGCCACACAGAACAGAACATTATAAATATAGCCTTCTTTTTTATCTTGTGACTAACTTTTTTCCCATTATAGTGTCATCTTTGACATCAAATTCAAAGTGATAAATTTTCAGTATTAGAAGTTGCTTGTCTTTATAATTGTTTGAGAAGTATGCTCTTCTCCAGTATATATCCAAACAGTGGTTATTTGGATTTGCATCCACACAGCTTTGTTATGTAGCAAAAAGCTGTAATAGAGACTGTTGACTAATGAAACAGTAAGCTGAAGAATGTGGAACTGTACTGCTGTGGAAAAAACGTGACACATGCATCAGTACATCCAGGCAATATATTAAATCATTTGCATTCAAGGTCAAATGTTTACTTTGAGTTTATTGGCTTAAGGTGTTGTCGGCTTCCCAGAAAATGTAGTTTATAAGCTCTGTAGTATTAAGTCAAGTCAAGTTTATTTGTGCCTTCAGCTATACCAAAGTGTTCAGTACAAACATGTTTACTCGGAGGTCAGGTGCATTCAAGATAATGAAGTGTACATCAAAAGACATTACCTCAACATTACCCTGGTAACAAAGTGCAGTATGCAACAAGAGCAAACATAGCATTTCACAGCCAATGTTCTTAAAACAAAATCAGTCAGTAAGGGTTGAAAGTAAAACATTTAGCATAAATATAAACGATTATAAATGTGTTATGTTCAGTACAGTGTTATGTAGGGTACAGGTAGTGTACAAGTCTGCATAGAAGATGGATAAAGTAGAACGTTCAAGTACTTTCACCAAGGGGTTGGCATACTTTTTAGAATTCTGACAACAGAAGGGAAGAAACCATTCTTGAGCCCATTAATGGTGGACCACATACTATGGTACCATCAACCAGATTACATGAAAGCAAACAGTCCATGGCATCAATGTATGGACTACTTGATAATGTTTAGCACCTTTTCTCTTTTTACTCTGCTTCTTACAGACATCTTGAATGGAAGTCAGTGAGGTCCTTAATTCTTTTTGCTGTTATTATAGAACTTCTTGACTTATTAAACACTATCTGAGGGTCCTTTACAATTACAGAGCTTGAGTGGAGGTGCTTAGTTATATAGTTAACTTGCCTGCGCTCCAGTTAATATGTCACTTGTTTGGAATGACACAATATAGGTGGTGCATGGATTGAACCTTGAACATTGTGTTTCAAAGTGTAATGCTTATTGCCCATATTATCTACAGATGTCTAAAAATAGCTGTATTACACCTGTGCCGTCTACTTAATATTTTCACAAAATGTTATATAATCTGTACTGCTATGATTTTCTAGGTATTCCAGCATTTTGTTAAGGTGAGAAGTCATAAACCCTTCAAATGTTAAACCTAAAGGTGTGTTTGGTGTTTATTATTTGCTTAAATTATAAATCAATATCTCCATCGCTGGGTGAAGTTAGAACTTTACCATGAATATAATAAGATCAGATGTTATGCACCTGATGAATCAGCAGTAGAGCACAAGTCATTGCAGTGTAATGCCTTCCAAAATTCAATAGGCATTCTGGTACCAGCAGCTTAATTGCTTAAAATGCACATTCCCCATAGACACAAAATGCTGGAAAACTGCTGGAACTGGTTGATTTATAAAAGGCTGTATTTTTATTTAATAAATTATATAGTACAAAATCACTGTTACCTTCACAAAACCTATTCTTATAAACAACTCTGTTCGTGTAAGCTTTAAGAAGACTTTTTTGTGATATATGTATTATAATGTAACCATTCACTAAGCATCATTTTAATTTTAGATGTAAATAGGCTAAATACTGTAGATGTTCAAGGTCACAAGGTTAACTTCATGTTTATTGATGACTTGTATAATGCAGAAAAATAATAAAGCAGTTAATATTAGAAGATGGTTAATTGATTAGAATTTTTTTAAACTATAAAATATGTAAACATTATTCATGTGGATTTTGTAAAGTTCTAGTATTTCGAATGATATGAAATTCATGTGAAGAGTACTCAATCAGTTCTTAGATGGTAACAACTTAGGGATAATGTTTACCAAGTTTCAACTCGGTTTTTAATATTAGCCCATTTCGGAGATGCTTCTGTCGTATCTGCTATGCTACTCTGGTTGTAGAGTTATTGTTGTTAGCTTTGTTGTTTTTGTTTGTAAGAAAGGATGCAGCTCAGATAAAGTAGAATTCACATCAATCGTGTTTAAAATATTTAAAATCAAAATCTTTAAACACTCGTACAGTGACTTTCAAATTGCATTCAAAACATCTGTAATGTTTGCCTGTTTGATGTAGCCAGAATGAATTATTTTTTGTTGTAGCCTAGAACTGTTTGCCCCAACCCCAATAATGTTTATAATGAGTTTGGTGCTTATGGTTATCAATGAAACAGCCCCATCAGTACAGTATAACTTAATTATCATGGGGAAGGCTGTGCTTTGTAAAATACATATTGACTACATAGAAAATATTTTCTCCTCATGTGGTTGTGGTCAGATTTGTAGACATGGAAATGTTGTTTTAAGTCGGTTTCCTTGTTGGCACTGCATATACAGTATACAGTAAGAAAGCCTTATCTGACAGCAAGGTTAAATATAAAATGGACACTTTTTCAACTTTTACATTAATATGTTCTCAATTTGTCTAATCATTATTTCAGTTCTGTCTTTTATTGTATTTTTGGACAATGGAATAGTTTTAATTTATCAGGAACTTGCAGGCCACTTGTTTTAATACAAGCAGGCATGATGAGTTTTTGCCTGGTAGATGGGTGTCAGGAGCATGCACTCATTACATTAATTAATTATAATAAATTAGTGATGCATAAGATACATTAGTGGCCTGCTTGTGGTCACTTAGAGCAGTGTTTCCCAAACTCGGTCCTGGGGACCCCCTGTGGCTACAGATTTTTGTTCCAACCCGATTCCTAATCAGTGACAACACCTGATAACACTGATCTCATTTAATTAACTGGTATTTTTTTCTCTTATTCTACATTCAGCAAAGCAAAGTGTGTGATTGTTACATTTATAAGAGACTAGCAAAATACCTGCGCTTCGCAGCGGAGAAGTAATGTGTTAAAGAAGTTATGAAAAAGAAAAGGAAACATTTTAAAAATAACATAACCTGATTGTCACTGTAATTGTTTTGTGACTGTTATGAGTGTTGCTGTCATCAAGGATTTGATTATCATTATTTCTTTCAATCAGGTTCGTATTTTGAGGACGTGTTGTTATGAAGTTACATTCCGTGTTTGTCAACTGTTGTAAAGATAACAGGTTTCATTTATCGAAGTGTTCACCACGCAAATCGCAACTCATGAATATAAGATATTTAACAGGCATTCCCGGTATTAACTTGTGCTAAACGTACCATGGTGTGACGTAAGGGGAGCTGACTGAAAAAAGGCAAGGAGGCGCCTATTTTGAGCGAACAGGGAGAAGACATCGAAGGAACTGAAAAGTGAGAAGGAAAAGTCTTTAAATAAAGAACTAGGAAGGTTAATGGAAAGAAGCAGCCAGCGGTAAAGCAAGGAAGACTTCGTAATAAGGACAG
>NC_053159.1:114151018-114168518 GCF_016835505.1 Polypterus senegalus
AGTATTGCATCCTTTCGATCATGGAAAAGAATTCCAGTGGTGGTGTACAGGTCAGGAGTAATTTCCAAAAAAAAAAACTTCTCAGTCTTGCTTAATTTTGGTTTTTATTGAAATAACAGATTAATAACAATGCATATTAGTAACAAAACTGCAATTATGTTTAAAAAATGTCTTGTTTATCATACTTTTTTTAATCAGTGGACATACTTTTTGTTAAAAAAAAATATTACATTGCAGTATTTTATCTTTTAAATACCTTTATACTAAAAATCATTTAGATTTTAAGATTCTGCAGAAATTAATGTAAATGTGTTCTTTTGATCTTAATGTATTTTTAAATTGCGCAGTTTGCCATATCCTTACCAAATGGTGGTGATCAAACACCATGATAATGCAGATATTTTAATGAATACATCATGTGTTAAGTACAAAATATGTTTAAAAAAATGGCTTATTTGGTTTACAGACACCAACAAAATGGGGCAGTCATTGCACGCTGCAGTCAGCCGGAGATCAGCTGGTGGGGCTGGCGAAACACAGATGACGAGTATTTGGTTACATCCATTGCAAAAGCATGTGCATTAAATCCAGGATCAAAGTCCAGATTCACAAGCAGTTCCAGGGCAAGATGTGAGGGAAGTGATCCTTCGGAAAGTGATTTTGGTAAATATTTATTGTTCAGGAATGACTATGATTTACATAAATTAAAGAATTAATTGTTTTGCTTTTTTCTCAAGAGGTCAGTTACTCTATATATACCAGTAACGGTGTTGAATACGCTTGACTTAAACATTCATAGTTTTCATACTCTTTCTCTGCCCATTTAGCATTCGTTTGCTCAAAGGTTGATGCGCTTGCTACTTCATGTTAGCATCTTTTTGTGTTAAAACTGATTAAGTCAGTGTTTGTTGTTGCAATTGCTTAGTTAGTTTTCTTTAGTTTTTCACTTAAGCGGATACTTAATCTTCAATCTCCCTCAAGAATGATTTAAGATATAAAGAGGTAGGGGAAGTGATGGCGAAGGTGGTAGGGATGAGAACGGCACCAGTACACATGCGCCGCATGATCGCCCTGCTGGCTGCCGCCAAGAGTTGATTCTTCCATAAAATTAAAAAGAAAATAAAAAAGAGAGAGAGAGCCTTGGAGGTCAATCATCACCCTGACAGCAGATAGTAGACGTCACATAGTATATTTGTACCGAATATCAGATCAATAGGTCAAACAGTGTGCGAGCAATTTAAAATCCTGGACAGACAAACAAATAGCCACTGTAGCGTATTATATATAAAGATATACAGTGGAACCTCAGTTCACGACCATAATTCGTTCCAAAACTCTGATCGTAAACCGATTTGGTCGTGAACCGAAGTAATTTCCCCCATAGATTGTATGTAAATACAGTTAATCTGTTCCAGACCGTACCAACTGTATGTAAATATTTTTATTTTCAGTTTGTAAGCACAAATATAGTTAATAATACCATAGAATGCACAGTGTAATAGTAAACTAAATGTAAAAACATTGAATAACACTGAGAAAACATTGAACAACAGAGAAAACTAACACTGCAACAGTTCGCGCTATAGTGCTACGAACCGGTGCATTCTTTAACTGCCTTCTCGGCCTTATGCCTCCAGCCGTCTCTCTCGTGTGTGTGTGTCTCTCTGTTTCGCGCACCTGTGTGTGTGTGTGTGCGTGTCTCTCTTTCGCGCGCCTGTGTGTGTGTGTGTGTGTGTGTGTGTGTGTTTCTCTTTCGCGTGCCTGTGTGTGCGTGTCTCGCGCGCCTGTGTGCGCGCCTCTCTCTCTCGCGCGCGTCTGTGTGTGTCTCTCCCTCTCTCTTTCTCTCTTGCTGCACAGAGAGAGACTGAGCACGTGCAGAAATCATCGGTGTGCACAAACCGAAAGGGAAACTGGCTTGTTCGTATATCGAGTCTGTGGTCGTGAACAGATGCAAAAGTTTGGCAAACTTTTTGGTCGTATATCAATTTGTACGTGTTCCGAGATGTTCGTGAACCGAGGTTCCACAGTGTATGTGTATATATAGTTGTGCTATTTTCTAATGTTAACATATGACCTTATTATAGTACTTTTAGTAGTTAGATTTATTGCTGTCAAAGATACATCTAGACATGCTGCTCTGCTGTATATATTAGTAGAGCATGTTGTTTGCCTTTGTACGCCTTGTGCAGGTGGAAGATTGAAGAATTTTGCTTTTTAAAATTGTTGTCTTAGCGAAACTGCCTATTGACTGAACATTCAGAACTGAGATTATATGGCAACTCCACAAATATCCACAAATTCATGTTCAGGGACTAACGATTATAATAATTGTAGTAGTAGTATTTTAAGGATGCAATAATTAAGCAATGTCATTGATAGTAATTGATGATGGAAACAGTTGCCAACAAATGTTTTTATTGATTAGTTGTTACATATTATGTCTATCACTTCATTGGCCAAGAGCAACGTTAATCACATTTTGTAATATGTTAGAGGCAGAGTACGAAAAATAAGATGAAGGGTGGAAGACCAAAGTACTCCAATAGTGTGGACACATTTCTGTTTTTCATCTAGTGTAAAGTTTATTTTAGAAGATAGGATAAAATTATCCTAATTGGTACAGAAACATCACCTTGAGCACCCAAAATGAAAACACTTTGAAGTAATGGTGGTTCCTGTCTCTTGTTTACATTTGGGGTAGTCCGGAAAGCTCTCTTAATGTAATTTTCTTTAGTGTTTCATGGCAGTTCAAAATCCCCATAAGACAGTGCAGACACCATAGTATCAATAATATGAAAAGCATTTTTTGCAGAGTATTTCTTTTAGTTACAGTAACTACGGTCAACACATGTTGTTTGTTGCACTCTCTCCAATAAAATCAAACAGTACGCTCTTGGCAACATTTATCAATACACAAATCAACCCCTTAATGTCAATAACATCCTTGAAAATGCTAAACTATACTTTATAGTTAGTAGTAAGACTTTCTGCTATGTGTTTTTGGCAAATTTAGGTAAACTTTATTATCCTAGAGGGAAATTTGTTTGCAGCAATAAAGTATAAAAACAGAAGACATTGTTACCGGGATCCAATAGATATAACAAAGACGCAACATTTGACAACCAGTGTTATTGCAAAAACACACGCTCAAGAGCAGTACAATTAAGAGTAATTACTTTCAACAGTATACAAAATAATAATGAAGAATTTAACATCTAACATCACCACTATAAGTAACAGAATATAAAATGTTTATAACTCTAGGAATAAAAGAGTAAAATCTGTTACTCTTTACCTTTGGAAACCTAAATCTGCAGCTTGATGACAACAGCTGATATTTAGAGAAAAGAAGATGGCTACTTTCTGACAGAATTGAGTTGGTTGTCTTTCTAACCTGTTTGCAGTGAGAAGTTAAGCAAAATGACCCATTTTATTAGCTAACTAGAGAGGAGAAAAATGTATAGTCAAGATCTTTTGATAAGATAACTGTCCAACAAAGTTTTTTGAAGTTTCTGATGAGTTTTCTTAAAACAATGTGGATCTGTAGTCCGGTGGTCTTGGACAGTTCGAAAGATGCCAACAATCCCTATATGTGGTCATAAAACTCTTGTCTCTATTTACACCATGTTGTAATTTGTTCAATTTTAGTATGAATTTCATTTCCCATTGTTTTCGCACTTGCTGTGTTCTGAAGTTACCCATAAGCACTGTGACTTTAAAGTCCCTCTCACAGTGTCCATGGCTTTTGAAGTGAGATGCTACAGGAACATCTCTGTTGCCATTTTTAATGTGGAACCTGTGTTAATTCTTTGGTGGAGTGTTTCTCGCAAATAGAGTGCAGTGTCAGGGCATTATATACAGAGAATTAGGTAGACCACATTAAACAATCTGCAAGATAATGATCCCTTTATGTGATGTTCTAGTCGGCAGTGTGGTATAACTACACAATCAGTATCATAACTGTAAGGACACGTTTTACATCTTTTTTTGTAGGCAGGGAGATGTGACAACAAGAGGGATGTGGTGGTTGTTGTCTTTGTTTTTATATTCCAGAAGCTTGTCTCTGGGTATGGCAGTAGCACTACTTATTTGAGTGTCTGTTGTTTTGGGGGGCATAACCTTGTCTGATGAAATCTTGTTTAACCTGTTTGCAATACATTTCAGTGGTATATGTCTGCTGTGAACCAATTTTACTGCAGATTTTTCTAATGTTATTAAGGTGATTTATATTCTTGCTGCCGAGGTTTCCAAACCAACAGATAAAAGCAAATATGACCATGGATTCAATTAAGGACTTAATAAAAAAATAAGTCATTATGGTTTTGTGCACTTTAAAACATTTCAGTTTCCTATAGAAAGAAAAGTTGTGACTGCCCATTTTTTCAGATGTATGTTATGTTAAGATCAAAATTTAGTTTATCAATGAATATTCCCAGATATTTGTATTGCTCTACCATCTCAACTGTTTTCCCTTTAATTAAAGTTGTGAAAATTGATGGTGGAGAGCACCTGAAATCAACAACCGTATCTTTTGTCTTGGAAATATTAAGTTGTAAATTAAAGCAATCACGCCATTGTACAAATTCATTGATAACAGGTCCATGGCTGTCTTCCTTATCTCGTAGAAGACTTAGAATGACAGAGTCTTCTGCAAATAACCTCCTGCAGTCATTTGTATACAGGATAAACAAAAGATGAAAGAGGCAGCACCCTAAAGGAGTACCCATAGATGTATTTAGGCTATCAGAGAAACAGCCATTAAAACTCAATTTTTGTGTTCTGCTTAAGTCCAGATTCCACGCCACCAAGTTTGGGTACAAACAGAATTGATCAATCATTTTCTCAGCTAAAATGTGGGGCTGGATCACGTTAAAAGTTGACAAAAAGTCTGTATGTAAATGTAATTTTAGAGGATACCTTTACTATCGTTATCAAGTGCAAAATATTATGGAAAAAAATTGTCTGAATGAAATGCTTTCAATTCTGCAGAAATGTTGCATTTTTGTAAAATGCCCAAATCAATCAATTAATTAATCAAAATAATTAATGGTCAACTAATCAAAGAATTTTAAAGCACCTTAAATGCTAACCTAAAGGTAAAATGATAATTAGAAGAAGAGAGATTATAGAAACAGTGGAAATAATGGTTAGTCAGTATAAGTGTATGTTTCGGGTGTCTTCTGGGTAAAGGCATAATCTTTCAGAAGTGCTTGTGAAAATGGAGCTGCAAAGGCATATTGTCATGAGTTGTTTAAGTCCTGCAACAATGATGCTTTCAGGGTGCCTTGTCACAAGTGACACACATTGCAGGAAGTATCTTTAACTACCAGTAACCTGAAGAGTTTTACAAAAAGATCTGAAGTGTTTTTACAAGAGTGGCAGAAGTCTCTCTGACAAAAGCTGTTTTAAATTTCATACTTCTGAAAGAAGTACAGCATTCAGTTTGGTTTATTTGATGTATTTGTATCAGCAAGGCCACAGTTACTGTTGTGCTATGTACCCAGCATCCTTTCTGGGGTAAATGACAAGTTGATAAAAAGGAGAGAAAGTGCCTAGGAGATGTGTGGGCAGATGTGTACACCTTGATGGTATAGCGACAAATACCATTTTCAAATAAAGTAAGATTGATCATATCTTTATTTGGAGTTGTGAACATGTATGCTGTAGTTTGTACCTAGCTGGGGATGGCATCGTTTGGGGTCTATAACTGGAACCAGCTAAGTATTGCCATATTTACAGAAACTGAATGCCGTCATTACAGGTCAATGACAAAGATCATTTAGAGAGAGACATACTTCCCTGCGGATTTCTACATAGGAAAAGAGAGAAATTGATCATGACATAAGGTAACTTATGTAACTGTGAGTAAGTATCGTGTCTGGGTAATAAGTGTTTTCTGCTTTGGTTGAACTTGGAAAAGAGCCTGTTTATTTGTATATTTTCAATAACAGTTAATAGATGTTAATATTTGTATTATTTAAGCATAATGTGAGTACTGTTCTTGCATATATAGTTGCTAAACTTTGAAGATTTAGCTTTTGTTTGCATAGCAGTGAGTTTGTGTGATGATTCACATGCTAAGCTATACTTATGAGTTACTTTCTTGTGTTTAAAAACATTTTCACTGGAGGAAGAGCTGTCCATGCCAGTATAGGCACATTAAATGTGCAATGCTAAATGTAAATAGGTCATATGCTGTACATAAGTTCTAAGATTAACTTCCAAACGTGGAGGGTTCTCATATTTCATGTTTGTTAAGATCAAAGGTATGCACCAGGTGTAACACCTGATATAGAGAAGGATATCTAGTTTAAAATTAGCTTAATAAGGAAATTTTGGTTTTTAAGGTTGTCATAAAACTGACATTGGGCTATAGTCGAAGCATAACTTTCATTTTGAAACATAATCTCCCTGATCAATATTAAAAATGATTGACTTGTTAACGCCTTGCACACTCCTGCAGCTCTCTTCTTTCATCTTTGCTTTGATGTGTGGTTATATGGAGAAAGAAGAAAACTGAATCCATTATCATCCTCTAATTTATCAGACTTTTCTTGTTATACTTAATTAAAAGGCGACCTAATGGCATAGTTGTTAAAATTGCTGCCTCACAGTGGAGAATAGCCATTTTTAGTTTGCATTTTCTCTTAATACTTGGATTTTCCATACACTAAAGAAATATGCTAAACAAATTGACAACTTGTAGTACTGTGTGAGTAAATGTGGGTATAAAAATGAGTACAGCATGGGCAGGTTGCATTGGGTGCAGTGGCATTAACCTCTGAGCTGTACATGTTAGTTGGAAAATTAGTAATTTAGGTTTTAGTTTTGCCACCATCTGACTTGATTGCTTGCATGAATGTAGAAAATATCTACTATATAATAAAATACTAAGGTCTGTGTTTGTCCAGTCCCTCAGAGCAATCTGATTAGTCAGTTTGGCTTTAGTGACAAGATCAAGAGGAAGTGTGTGACACACAAGGGGGAGAAAGGCCCAGAAGGCGCGCTGACAGAGCTGCCTTCAAAACTGGACAGGATTTGAGAAAGGTTACAAGGATACAATAAAAAGTTGCTGAAGGTATATGTGGGGCGAGAGAGAAAGAGGTTAGAAGCATGTGCTGATACAACACATTGCCGCATCCACCACATGACAAATCAACTCAGAATTCCAGATTAGGACCTGAGTGCAGTCATGCACCGGGTAACACCTCAGAACTACATTAGTTCTGATGGAATGGAACAGTTGGCGTTTTTTTTTTTTTTTTTTTATGGTGGCTGGAGTGGTGGGGCAAGAGATAGCAAATATTTTTAAATTACAGTAATCCCTGCCCAATCGTGGGGGTTGCGTTCCAGACATCCGCGATAGGTGAAAATCCGCGAAGTAGAAACCATATGTTTGTATGGCTATTTTTATATATTTTAAGCCCTTATAAACTCTCCTACACTGTTTATAAATATTCCCCGCACAGTTATACAGCATAAACCCTTTATATTCTCTTAGGTATTAGGTAAGATTAATTGAAATTATGTATGTAAACACACTGTTTATATACAGTAAAACCTAAATATTATTTTAAAGATATCAAGTGTCTCCGATATCATATATGTTACAGCCATTACAATAGACAGGCCACCAGCATTAAATACGTACATTGCAAGAAAAATTGTATACAGTAAATGTGTGTACAGTGACACTAAACATACATACATACATACATACATATACTAAGTACTGTAAGTAGAAAATTAATTATAGTTACTCACCAACAATGACACGATGACTTGTCCAATAACAATGAATTTTACTGCACAACAAAAGAGAGCGTTACAGCTCTTCTAAAGGAGCCTCTTCAGGCAACTGTATAGCACCGCCGTTGTTCTTCTTCCGGCAGAGTTCAATCCAAATCCCTAAAGCAGATTCCATCCGGACTACTGCCTTATTACATCCACTTACAACTCATTTTGCATCCTGTTTAAAAGGACACTGTGGCTGTAGATCTTATATTCCTTACCTACTTTTTAAATTAAAAGAATCGTAGCCTCATTGATGCCGTAATGGCGTCCTACAGCGGTGTAGCTATTCCCTTCCTTCAGCATATCCAAAATGTTTACCTTTTCGGCAATCATTTAACATCTTCCATTGGCTCTTGGGCACAGCCCCTGAGGCAGTACAGGAGCAGATCGTTTTGGAGCCATAATGAAGGGCTTGACTATGCACAAAGAAACACAAAAGAGCACAAAAGTTAACTCTTTACACAGCGAAACACGTTGATGCTGAATGAGCGAGACAAGACTTCCTGGTTAACGCCGCGGAATCGAATTCAGCGCTCCGTCGCTGAACCATTTAGCACACAGGAACTTAACTGCGTGCTCTGATTTGTTAGCTTCCCAGCCATCCGCCAATAGCGTCCCTTGTATGAAATCAACTGGGCAAACCAACTGAGGAAGCATGTACAGGAAGTAAAAAGACCCATTGTCCGCAGAACCCGCGAAGCAGTGAAAAATCCGCGTTATATATTTAGATGTGCTTACATATAAAATCCGCGATAGAGTGAAGCCGCGAAAGTCGAAGCGCGATATAGCAAGAGATTACTGTAGTCTGTTACCAAGTAGCATGGCTAGTACATGAATAAGATTGTCCTGTGAATCAGTTTTTGAATACGTTTTTTTTTTTTTTTGCTTTCTTTCTCAGAGATCATTGTCTGAGGAAAAAAGTTGTTTTCGCATGTACCCTGAATTACATGGTTATTTTTACTGTTGCTATTAAAACATGCCATTATAACAGTAGAACAGATTTTTTTTACTGCATTACAATTTGACCTTTTATTCCGCAAACTGTATTACTGTGCTACTAGACTTTCATCATTATTTAATATATTCAAATCAATGGGATACAACTATTCATTTTTGTTTTTCAAGTTCTTACTATGGCTCTCATAATCATGAAATTTTAGTTCATAATTGTCATACAAATAATTGCAAATAACAATTTGTCATCTTCTGTTCATTATATACCACTATTATAGGGTAAGCCTAATAATAGTACACATACACCTTATGAAGAAGAAAAGCCATTTATTGGCTTTTAACATTGGAACATGCTAATAAAAGTTGTTTGTATTTTAGGCATGGTGAACAAACTTGTACAGGGTAGATATGATACAAATAACAACAAAGTACCATGATCATAAATAATGTACTATGGCTAGAATAGGCTATATCCCTGTCATCCATAGCCAATCATGCTCCTACCTGGCTGGGTAGATTCCGGGCCAGGAACATTAACATATTTTACCTTTTCTGGCTTAAGGTAACATCTCACTGGGATAACAGTGTTGCTAGTCGTGCTGAGCATTTTCTCACAGACAGTACTTGTTGCACAAGAGCATATGTATATTCTTGCTAACTTTGCCATCCAAGGGAACCATGTTTATTTTATAGTAACAGATAACTTAATTATTTTCTAACAGAGTTATTTATAACAGATATACATTACTATGGAAGATTATTCTTGCCATTCCCCCCAAAAAATAAATGACTGCATTATTTTGCAGAAGTATTGCCTTTTTTTTCACCACATTGGCATTGCCTGCAGCTGTCAGAGTAAATCCTTTTTTATACTTTAACCTTGAAACTTTTGTGAGGTCAGTGAGCAAAACAATACTTGTATACTTGTGACAGCTGTTCGATTAGTGTATTGATATTTGTTTGGTCAGTGTTTTGCATGTCTGTTTTGCGATTTGGTGACCTGCTGCATCATATTCAGTTCTTCTGAAACCTTTTTGTCACTCACATAATTCACCATTTTGGAAAACACAGCAACGCACTGCTGCGTCTGGAGTCATATACACCATGCAGCTCTCACAACCAGTGCGGATGCATCAGGTCAGAAAGTATTTAACAAAATCTATAAGTATACATATTATCTTGTATGTGCCAAGCCATTTTAGGCTCAAAGGGAGCCTGTGATCATCTCAGCTGCATTGGGTGTAATACAAGAAGCCAGTGTACTTTAGTAGCTGGCCAGGAGACACTCTTACAGAGGCCTCTAGTGCTATGTCTAGGCCCTCCTTCACTGCTCAGGGTGCTATGTTTTATAGCTGGCTGCCCCAGATATTCTGCCCCCTCAGACTGCTCTCTGCCACCAGTGGAGTGTGTCCCTCCCAGGTCCCAACCTAGTGTAGCTACAATATTTATGAAACACAAGAAAATGATCAGATTTGTTTCTGGTCAGTTTCATGAAGGTTCTTGGGTTTAGGATTTAACACATGCTGGTCAGGGAAATGTGCAGTTTTTCATACAAAAGAAGAAAGAATAATGCAAAAGACGCATTTTATAATAAGTATTGTAATGTTCCTCAACACTGTATTTTATTAAATGTGAATCAAGGCAAACATTACACTGTGGAAAACAATGTAGAAATAGCGGTAGAAACATGACATTTCTTTTTCATGTGGCTGTTTTTAATACAGATGAATGGAAATGATTATACAAAATAATCACAGTCCGCTCAAATAATCACTTTATGTAATAATTGTGACAGACCTAACTCCTGCAGTATTGCTTATACGTCTAAGATGTGCTTTTAACTTTTGGCCCAGAATGATTCCAGAAAATTTGTTTTCAGGAAAGGTCAGGTGATAATTGGAATAATTACATTTACAGTGAAGGGGTGTATTACCGGAATCTTTAATGAAAATCAAGTTAAAGAGTATTTACACAATGAAACGGAAAGAAAGCAAAAGATATGTTTCCCCCATATAGGGTTCTTACAATATTTGTGGAGTAATAGTTGTTTTAATTGTAAAGCAGTACCCAGCTAACAAGATGAAGCCAGAGGGATAGGCACTGCTGACTTGGCACATATCATTAGAAAGAACATATACAAGATTTGTTCAATACTAAGTCCACTATGTCAAAGAACATCTCGAATACAAGGGTAAGAAAGTAGGGGCTACAATGTAGTCATAGAGCTCATGATGTGTAGAACTATAGAAATGTAGTGGGCAGGAGTACATATTCAAGAAAGAATATGGTAATACATGAAGAATTCTGCCAGACACAAAGGAAGTTATAATCCAAGAAATTTAGTAGATGTTTTGTATTAAGAATCAGAAGCATTTTGAGGTTTACGTGAAATTTGGAATTTAATGTCAAATGATAGTGGTTAAGTATTAGCAGATTTAATTTTTACCTTATTTTTGATTAATTATCTGAGCACTGGAAGGTTACTTGGAGTGCACTGTGCATTTGTGAAATACACTACAGTTGGGGAACCTTATGAAAAGGTAATCATTCACCAAAACGTGAAACAGTAAACCAAACTCATGAAACAAAATGGCTCACACTATATGCTTTTGCTTAAATGGGGAAGTGTTTTTCTTTACATTTCTCACCAATATTTTTCTGGTGTTATTTGAAAAGGATGCTAGCATAGATTGCACACGTAGTTTAGGAAAGGACAGAAACAACTCCTACCTAAAAAAAACAGTCATTCTGCTTTACACTCCACTAAAATGCATCTAAAACAGCAGTCACTAGCATATGAAAGTGTTGATTCAAAGTGCTCTGTAAAAGAATCTTAAAAAGTATTAAAATAACATGAATAGTATTTATTACTGAGTTTACGGGTTACTGAGCACTTACAGTCAATGAGCCATATTCCCTGCCACAGTTCTGGTAGGAACAAACAAAGAGAAAACTGTAAGAGTTCAGACTCTTTGGTTTTAGATGCAGTGTTGTAAAAATTGCATTAAATTATTTTACAAAAATGAAAAGATTAAAAAACATATTGGTTTGTGGACCGCCAGTGTACTGATGCTCCTGAAAACAGAAAAAGCAGCCTGAATGCAAGAATGCAAGCAACACTCTCAATACCTATAATGGTTAAAGCAGCATCTGATGATAAACATTGCTTATTATACTCATCATATTATGTCCTGAATGCTAGAATATTTACCCATATTACACACTTGAGTATCTCATTCTCTAAGTAATGTATTTTCTCTACTTTGTTTTCTCACTGCCTGACTATACTTGCTATTACTTCAGTGCCTGTGTTGTAAAATGTACCTGATTGAAAGCATTTACTTTATATATAATTTCTCTTTGTGTGCATCATCTTAGCACATTAGATGATGTATGGCAAGGAAGGGTTCCATGACCCATCTTCCCTGCATCTGTCAGAGGTTGCTTTGTTGTTTATTATACTTGATTTGATTCCTGGGAGAGTCCAGTCAGGGCGGCTGATGAAATGGTCCTTGCGTATGACACTGTAGTTGTGACCCGCTGGGCTGGCTACTTTGAGCAGCTGATTAAAGCTGATCCTCCAGCTTGGATGTTGGATATTTCTGGGTCTACAGTTCTTGAGGCTGATCCTCCAATTAACTGTGAACCACCAAATTTTGCTGAGATTGCACAGGTGGTGAACCAGCTATGAGTAGGGAAGGCTGCAGGGATCTGTGGTATCTGGGATGAACTTCCCTAGGCTGGTGGAAAGGCTGGCATCGCAAGCAATCTTTGCTTTCATTTGGGAGACAGGCGTCATCCCAACTGACTGGAAAACAGGACTTGTCATCCCTATCTGGATAGAGATGCATGATTGCCTGGATTGTAGCAAATATAGGGGGATAACACTGCTCTCTGTGCTGGGTAAGGTCCTTGCTAGGGTCATTCTCAATAGGATCTGTGATCACTTGTTCACCTACCAGCGGCCAGAGCAGTCTGGTTTTACGCTTAAGAAGTCTACCATCAACTGCATCCTGGCACTGAGGGTTCTCATGAAGCACAAACGTGATTATTGAGTTTCTTTGCAACCTTTGTCAATTTTTGTAAAGCGTTCAACTTAGTTGATCGAGTTTACCTCTGGGACATCCTGAGACTTCACGGGATCCCCCTTGTGAGTGTCTTGGATAAAAACCAAGATCAAGGCCTTTAAACACCTCTTAGGCACAGCCATCAGCAGTGTGTCTGTCTGCGGAGTTAGAGATTCGACCTTGTCATGAGGTTTAATTTAATTACCTTGGCAGTGACATTCATGTCTCTGATGACTCTTTTTCAATGAAGTCAGTAGACCGATTGGAAGAGCATGGAGGGTCATGATGTCACTGGAAAGGTGTGTGTGGCCCTCCCAGTATCTATGCAAAAGGACAAAGGTGCAAGTCTTTAGAGTCCTGGTGCTTCCTGTCTTGCTATATGGTTGGGTGACATGGACGCTATCCAGTGACCTGAGATGAAGACTAGACTCTTTGGTACTGTGTCTCTTCGGAGAATCCTTGGGTACCGCTAGTTTGACTTTGTGTCAAATGAGTTGTTGCTCACAGAGTCCTGAATGAGGCACATTACCTCAATTGAGAGGGAACGTCAGTTATGGCACTACGGCCATGTTTTCTTCTCCTCTGTTATCAACTCGCTGTAGCTCAACAATGAATAAAGGACAGATATTGCTACATTTATGTTAATCAGTTTCAAACTGGTTTGTTTTCCTATCTGTTTAAACTAATCAATGTCATGTACTTGTTGTGTAATTAGTAATTTGTAAGATTTCCATCCATCCATTTTCCAACCCGCTGAATCCGAACACAGGGTCACGGAGGTCTGCTGGAGCCAATCCCAGCCAACACAGGGAACAAGACAGGAACCAATCCCGGGCAGGCTGCCAACCCACCGCAGGACACACACCCACACACCTTTGCATATGGATTTTACATGGGAAATTGTTATAGAACTCTGCACCTGTACAGTGAAGAGTGCTGTACAAAAATAAACAGATACTAATTAGTTTTCTCCTAAAACACAAAAATATCTCAGACACAGAGATAAGTAATATGTAAGTCCCTATATATTTTAAGGCTGTTTTTGTACACTAATTAAAAACAAACTCTTTCTGGAAAATGTCATTGGAGATTCAGTATAATATCTAAAAACATTTCTTCTAGAAATGGCACATAATTAGCACTTCATTTAGAACAACAAGATTTGGAAATCAAAATAAGTACGATATTTATTATTTATTAAATTTCTAAAGAGAATCCTACTTTTGATAAATTCCAACACATCATTCAGTCACAAAAAAAAAAATGATTCATGTAATGAAACATAGTACTGAAGGAGGAAAGTTTTATCTGCCAGCATACCTAGTGTCAGGGAAAATACAGTGACTAAGGAGACTAGAATGTTCTTTGTGGTGGGATGAGTTTTGATAATGGAATTTAGAGTCTCATATACCTACATCATCTTGATGGGAGCCTAATCAGACTACTTGTAGGGCATGTTGAAGCACAGCATACAATCACTGAAACTAGGAATGTTTTTCAAGTTTTATATATTTATATCAAGGCAATTTTCCTTTTCCTATTTGATCTATTCAGTATATTGCAGTAGTATAGCTAATCTAATAGTTATTTTTTTAGGAATGTATATAGCAACAAAGTTAACCTTCTTACTACACAATGTACTGAATAATACCTGATCAGTGTAGAGGGTCATGCCATGGAAAATGTTCATTTTTCAGTAGGGTTAAAAAATAACTTTTTGAGAGCAAGAATGTAAAATTTTCAAGTGTCAGCCCTAGTTAGAGAACTAATTTTACAGATATGTGAATGTAAACCCATAATGGCACTTATATTTTTGTGATGGTGTAATAAGTGTTATTTTAATAGTTTTTTCTTCTGATGCTCCTAAAGTTTTGCTTACACCCCATATTTCTAAAGGAAGTGAGCAATTGTGTAAAATCATAATTAAAAGTGCACCATAAAGCAAGAAATATAATAGTATGCCTGCACAGTATCCTGAGGTTAAAATGCCTATTTGTTAAAGCATTATTTTTTTTTTTCTTAGACTCATCTTTGACAGCTGGTCCTACATCAGAATCTGCTGGTACCCCACAAAAACTGCTAATTCTGGATGCACGGTCATACACTGCTGCAGTCGCCAACAGGGCCAAAGGTGGTGGATGTGAATGCGAAGGTATGTTCCCATTCAGATCAGGGTTTTAGTAACAAACACTTTATGAAGCTAAGTCTATGAAGCTAAAAGTTCATTTTTCCCCTATCTGTATAGTCAAAACAACATATATGTTAAATGTATGTGAATAATACTGAGGAAGTTGTAAAATAAAAAAAAAAATACTTGTACATAGAGGTGTGACTGTTTTGACCTCATCTTTTATTTATTTTCTAATTTGCATATTCATAGACTACAAGATTAAGATATTGCATGTTATGAATTAATTTTTTAATGAATCTCTAGAGTATACATATTTTTTTATACAACAGTTTTAATTGCTTTTGTTTAAAAGCATTTTTGCAGTTTGTGGGTTAGTGTATTTTAGCATGTGCCAGAATTGTACTGAGCCAACATTTCTTCGAGACAATTCAGTTACACATTGTCACACTGCAAAACTGACATTTCATGATGGCAGGATGGCCAGTTGTACAAGATATATTAATTAGATAGATTTGGGTGTTTGTGTGTGTGTGTGGTGCAGTGAAAGGTTTTTCTGTTAAACAAATCCAGGATGTAGGACCATGTTGAAAGAGAGTTCAACAGCCAAAGCAAGTGAAGATTAAATATGTTTTTCAGAGACAGGACAGCAAAATGCTATAGTCTAATTAATGGGTTCTATTTATTTTACTACCCCTTTCAGTTTATATGAATCTTAGCATTGTATTGCCGGACAGTAGCATCAGATGAAGTGGAGTATAAGAGCATTCAGCTTATGAAAGGAGAGGTCAGAACAGGAACATGCCCTTCTGAAGCAAGAAAAAAGCACAGAATCCACAAGAGATCTTTGTCAGATATATTTAAGAGGTATTGGGAGTTTTCAAGTACTTTCTATTCTTGGTTTGTCAATTAGTAGAAGGCTTGCGATTGTATAGTCCAGAATATTTTGTTTGAGTTGTTGGAAGCACATGGAGTGTGCTATTTGGAGTGATTATCCACTGGGTTGCTGGTCTTTATCCCATGTGATAAGGCAAGGAGCTTAACAGCGTGGAGAATCATTTGATCAAAGCCACTATTATCTGCTAAAGAAAGGGATTTCTAGTGAGTGGTAGCCATGATACCAGACCCAGTGGCTATTTTACGAAATGGTAAAAATCTGGTTTGGGAATGTCACAGAAATCCCCTGGAAGTCATCTGAAATCTGTTGCTGGAGAAAGTAATGTCTGTCCTACCTTGCTCTATTTTTCTGCAGCCATAACCCTCCATTCAGAAAAGTGGACTTGTGCTTCAAAAAGTCTTTTCAAAGTAAAAACAAAATTCTTTTTACTTTTTCATATATGTAGTTTAGAGAAAGTATAGTAATCGCAAAAAAAATTGACTTTGAGGTTTTGATGAATCTCCACTTTTCATTCCCTCCTAAACACGTTTTCACCATTTTTGCAATTAGGTCTATGTGTTTAGGTGTCTGTGTGTATGTATGGAAACATGATAACTTGAACGCTTTGAGCTAGATAAATGAAATTTGGTATATGGGTGTTGTATCAAAATCTTAGTTTTCTATCAACTTTTGGGCAACATATGTCAACCTGAACACATTTCAAAATTTTGAAAATAAACTGGTACATAGTTTAAAGAAACAATTAATTGAAATTTTGTATACTAGTTTTTCATGTGAAATTGCATTATAAGAACAGAAAAATAGTTAAAATTTTATATCATTGTTTATATCATTGTTAGGATAAGAAACACAGAGATAAAGAATTTCATCTTAATCAGATAACTGGAAATGATATCTTAACAGGTATCGGCACTATTACATATGCATTACTACCATTATATAAATAGACATAATTTAGATTTTGTATGATCATTACTTATCGTTTGATTTAAAATTTGACTTTGATCAGGTGACTGGAATCGGTATGAAATTTCAGTTTGATCGGATTACCAGAAATAGTTCTTTGCCATATAAACTTGCAAACAAATGTAAGTGATTGAAATTTTCTAAGTAACACACAGATATGATGTTTCATTATAATCGGACAGCCAGAAGTGGTATCTATTTTACCTGAATCAGTATAAGGAAAGTTGAGTGGAGAACAGTCCAGATTTTTTATGCTTTATGTCTGGTGCTTTACAAAAGACTAGCAGATTGGCACTCATCAATGCCCTTAACAAAATAACTATAGTTAGTATGTGGAAGTATATTTCCAATGTTTGGTATGGATCATTGTGACGCATCTGCTATAATAAATGTTTATTGCCTTGTACAATTGACGTTTTTATGGACATCAAATTTGTGTCTACCTTTTTACCCAGAAGTAGGGATTTTCTAGAATTTACCCCACCACTTTGATTCACTGACAAGATTTCAGTATGGTTTCTTGAGAGTTGATTCTGTGATATTGTTAAAGCAGGGTTTTCTGTTAAACAAATTATCATATTTTGACACTTAGGTACTTGTTACTGTCTTTCTTAAGGCAAATTGTGTTCCATAATTGTTTTGAACTGTTACTTTTTGAAATTTACTTTGTTTTTTTTTTTTGGTTTTGTGCTT
>NC_053159.1:114173518-114198518 GCF_016835505.1 Polypterus senegalus
GAACTTAATTTAATATAAACTTACGGTTCACGCCGTGCTTTGTTTCCGCAGTAGCTGTACTTATGAATATGCTTGTATGCATCATTTGCTTCATAATGTTTTTCTGCCTTCTCAATTGTGAAATGGCGTTTTGTGCTGATCGCTGTTTGGAGTTCTTCCTTGTGCTCTACATACTTACGTAGGAGGCGTGATGATGTGACACGAAACTCCGCCCCCCGCGGCCATCTCCAACTCAAGACTTCATTACATTATATGGGGAAAAATAGCTTCCAGTTATGACCCTTATGCGTAAATTTCGAAATGAAACCTGCCCAACTTTTGTAAGTAAGCTGTAAGGAAAAGAGCCTGCCAAATTTCAGCCTTCTACCTACACAGGAAGTTGGAGAATTAGTGATGAGTCAGTGAGTGAGTGAGGGCTTTGCCTTTTATTAGTATAGATATGTGTGTATATATATATATATATATATATATATATATATATATATATATATATATATATATATATATATATATATATATGTATGTATATATATATATATATGTATGTATATGTATATATATGTATGTATATGTATATATATATGTATATGTATTTAAAATTTCGTTACAACAAAGTGCTAGAGCCTTAAAAAATATTTCGTGGTAATGAAAATTTTGGAGTATCCCCCTGGGATTAATAAAGTTTCTATCTATCCATCTTATCTATCCATCCATCCATCCAAGTAATGAGATTCTGTATTTGTCACTATAGTGCTTTCTTTAACTTGCATCCAGGTGTTTGCAATAATTTCAATGGCTTCTTTCACGTTAATTTTAATCTCCTCCTGTCTACAAGTTATGCTGACGTGAATTTTTCAGGATGCAAATGATGCCAAAATCCAATGGCTGAAGAACTGCCATGCAATTGGGTATGAGGAATTCAACGTGAACATTATCTAAATGTGGAGGCATGTTGTGGGCAGCACAGTTATCAATCAGAAGCAGAATCTTCCTTTTCTTCTTCATATTGTGAGGTTTCTGAACTCTTTTTGGACCCCACCCCATACCCAAAGGGACAACACGCTGAAGTGCAATTGCTGCATCTGTGGAAGATTGTCTGTTGCCAGGGCAGGGCAAAAGCAGGCTCACAGTGATGCAGCGAAGCGCAACAGAAGCTATAAGTCCCTGTCTTACACCCCAAAACACGAGGCTGAGTCTCAGTACTTTAGCAAAACTTTTATTCAGCTTCAAACATGAACAGCACAGTTATTTATTGTAGCCTGATCTACCACACTCCTCTACACAGACACAGCAGTCAGACAGGGATGTGGCTAGGTTAGTGGCCAAGTAATACTGTACCCTGCATTTTACAATGTTCTTTATATTGCCCATCGAGATGTTATCTGTTTGCTTCAGTGCTGTGAGCCTGTTGTTGCCCTGGCAACAGATAATTAGTCTTCCCGTGGTGATCGCACTTTGGGATGCTCTTTGGCGTGTCATTCCATTGGGGGAGATCCCAAGAGAGTTTAGAAACCTCACAACAATGACTTTGCATTTTCTTGAATGAGTGGCGCACTAATAGGAATGTTTCTTGAACAAGCATCACTGAACCACATAACTGCTTTTTTGACATCTTCAAATTCAGCTGTTCTCATACTTTTGCAACCTGAGATTTTTCTTCTTTTTTGTTCGATCTTCCAAGAAAGTTGACAGTGTTGATGGTGAAATTCCAAATTCGCTGGCATCATCTTTGTTCTTTTTGCCAGAATCGAGAGCCGCAAAAAAATTTTAGTTTTTTTTCCTGATGTGAACTGTTGTCATTGTTTTGTGTCTGCCATTTCTATAGGAGGGTGACAATGAGTTAAATTTCAATGGATGTTTTTCAGATGTTGATGAGCAATAAGCAAAAGGTATCACTGAAAACCACAGGAAAGAAAACAGTATGAGGAAAGTTCGAAGAAAGAAAAAAGATTTACAGTGTTTCTGTTTAAGGATTATTTTGCACAACTGAGCTGTGACCACAGAAGTAATTGCTCTGTGGATGATTCATTCAGGCATTTCAAAATCGTTTGTGCACATCGTTGTAATGAAAGTATCTGGTGATTGTATTTCATAGTACTGAGATTTCTATAGACTCTGTCATATGGGGGAGACTGTTGGGATCATAAAAATACTTAGCTGTAATGACAATTTTGTTGTAAAGCTATTCGTTGAAACAGGATTTTACCTGTGTATATGTGTGTGTATGTATTGTGGAGCCAACCCGCACACAGACAGGCGGACATGTTGTTCTTCAACCACCACACGTGTTTATTTACAATATTTATGGTCACTAAGACCCAGTCCAATGTGCACAAAACACCCCAACACTCAGTCCTGGCCACAAATGCCTTCTTCTCGGGTAACAGATCCCCAAGGCATTGGGGCGCCTCCTGGCGGTGACCACGGGCCCCTACAGGGTGGAGCTTCCATGCCCTGTACCCGTGGCCCCCAGAGCAACCAGAAAGGCGGCCCCCACGTGATCCAGGGTGTGCTTTGACCCTCTTGCGGTCCCTCACGGCGTCCCGGCCGGGTCGTTGCCCCTGGCATCCCTGACTGTGTATGTATGTGTGTGTGTATATATGTATATATATATATATATATATATATATATATATATATATATATATATATATATATATATATATATATATATATATATATATATATATATATAATTATGTATGTATGTGTGTGAAAGAGAAAGAGATGTTTATATACAGTGCATCCAGAAAGTATTCACAGCGCATCACTTTTTCCACATTTTGTTATGTTACAGCCTTATTCCAAAATGGATTAAATGAATTTTCTTTCTTCAGAATTCTACACACAACACCCCATAATGACAGCGTGAAAAAAGTTTACTTGAGGTTTTTGCAAATTTATTAAAAATAAAAAAACTGAAAAATCACATGAACATAAGTATTCACAGCTTTTTCCATGAAGCTCAAAATTGAGCTCATGTGCATCCTGTTTCCCCTGATCATCCTTGAGATGTTTCTGCAGCTTAATTGGAATACACCTGTGGTAAATTCAGTTGATTGGACATGATTTGAAAAGGCACACACCTGTCTGTATAAGGTCCCACAGTTGACAGTTCATGTCAGAGCACAAACCAAGCATGAAGTCTAAGGAATTGTCTGTAGACCTCCGAGACAGGATTGTCTCGAGGCACAAATCTGGGGAAGGTTACAGAAAAATTTCTGCTGCTTTGAAGGTCCCAATGAGCACAGTGGCCTCCATCATCCGTAAGTGGAAGAAGTTCAAAACCACCAGGACTCTTCCTAGAGCTGGCCAGCCATCTAAACTTGTGGTCACTCTGTCAGAGCTCCAGGGGTCCTCTGTGGAGAGAGGAGAACCTTCCAGAAGGACAACCATCTCTGCAGCAATCCACCAATCAGGCCTGTATGGTAGAGTGGCCAGACGGAAGCCACTCTTTAGTAAATGGCACATGGCAGCCTGCCTGGAGTTTGCCAAAAGGCACCTGAAGGATTCTCAGACCATAAGAAACAAAATTCTCTGGTCGGATGAGACAAACTTTTTTCATGTTGTCATTATGGGGTGTTGTGTGTAGAATTCTGAGGAAAAAAATTAATCCATAACAAAATGTGGAAAAAGTGATGCGCTGTGAATACTTTCCAGATGCACTGTATGTGTGTGTGTGTGTGTATATATATATATATATATATATATATATATATATATATATACACACACACACACACAGTGGTGTGAAAAACTATTTGCCCCCTTCTTGATTTCTTATTCTTTTGCATGTTTGTCAAACAAAATGTTTCTGATCATCAAACACATTCAACCATTAGTCAAATATAACACAAGTAAACACAAAATGCAGTTTTTAAATGATGGTTTTTATTATTTAGGGAGAAAAAATCCAAACCTACATGGCCCTGTGTGAAAAGTAATTGCCCCTTGTTAAAATATAACCTAACTGTGGTGTATCACACCTGAGTTCAATTTTAAGTAGCCACCCCAGGCCTGATTACTGCCACACCTGTTTCAATCAAGAAATCACTTAAATAGGAGCTGCCTGACACAGAGAAGTAGACAAAAAGCACCTCAAAAGCTAGACATCATGCCAAGATCCAAAGAAATTCAGGAACAAATGAGAACAGAAGTAATTGAGATCTATCAGTCTGGTAAAGGTTATAAAGCCATTTCTAAAGCTTTGGGACTCCAGCGAACCACAGTGAGAGCCATTATCCACAAATGGCAAAAACATGGAACAGTGGTGAACCTTCCCAGGAGTGGCCGGCCGACCAAAATTACCCCAAGAGCGCAGAGACGACTCATCCGAGAGGTCACAAAAGACCCCAGGACAACGTCTAAAGAACTGCAGGCCTCACTTGCCTCAATTAAGGTCAGTGTTCACGACTCCACCATAAGAAAGAGACTGGGCAAAACGGCCTGCATGGCAGATTTCCAAGACGTAAACCACTGTTAAGCAAAAGAACATTAGGCCTTGTCTCAATTTTGATAAGAAACATCTCAATGATTGCCAAGACTTTTGGGAAAATACCTTGTGGACTGATGAGACAAAAGTTGAACTTTTTGGAAGGCAAATGTCCCGTTACATCTGGCGTAAAAGGAACACAGCATTTCAGAAAAAGAACATACCAACAGTAAAATATAGTGGTGGTAGTGTAATGGTCTGGGGTTGTTTTGCTGCTTCAGGACCTGGAAGGCTTGCTGTGATAGATGGAACCATGAATTCTACTGTCTACCAAAAAATCCTGAAGGAGAATGTCCGGCCATCTGTTCGTCAACTCAAGCTGAAGCGATCTTGGGTGCTGCAACAGGACAATGACCTAAAACACACCAGCAAATCCACCTCTGAATGGCTGAAGAAAAACAAAATGAAGACTTTGGAGTGGCCTAGTCAAAGTCCTGACCTGAATCCAATTGAGATGATATGGCATGACCTTAAAAAGGCGGTTCATGTTAGAAAACCCTCAAATAAAGCTGATTTGTTTTTACTTGTGTTATATTTGACTAATGGTTAAATGTGTTTGATGATCAGAAACATTTTGTGTGACAAACATGCAAAAGAATAAGAAATCAGGAAAGGGGCAAATAGTTTTTCACACCACTGTATGTATGTATGTATATATATATATATATATATATATATATATATATATATATATAAACAATTTTGACTCACCATATTTATATTAACACTAATGGTACTGCTACGTTTATACTTGTATACAATTTTTGTGGACAATTTATGTGCCACATATGGCACATGTGTTGAACATGATGGTGTTTTTGTTAGAAGTGCATGGACCACATTTCTTTAAGGAGTATAGGTCCAAATACTAGTATGTGACATAAACGTCATGAAAATTAAGTATTTAAAAGTGTTTTTTTTACTTTCCTGAGACTTCTGTAGTAGGAAAAGGGATTTTTTTTTAGCCAGGAAACACATTAGTAAAATAATACCAGAGATTTAAAATACCAGTGTTATTTATACCAAATATAAGATTTATTCACAAGAATCCCAGCAGATTATTTTCAAGTTTACTTATTTTAACTTTTATTTTTAATGATGCTCTTGTATTAAATGCTACAGCTTAAATTAATATGCTAGTTTATTTTTTAATAAAGATCCAATTGGCCAAATATCTCTTTAGCCAGTAAGTAGCTCTTAACATTTAAGCACAGAAGTGACTTTTGTCACTGACTGATGAAAATTAGTGGCCTTAAGGTTAAGTCAGGTTTGCCAGTGAGCCACATTCGGCTGGGAAAAACTGAATGGCACGAAAATGTTAAATCTAAGTCTATTGATTCAGTATAATGATATTTGTCTGTGTGTATCTTAGATTTTCTTGTTTTCACATACCAAATTGGCAGTTTTCAATAAATTGCTAATGTTAGTCTTATAAGAAGTCATGCTATTAAAGCAATTGACCGGTTGAAAATGAAGGAAAAAACATCTTAAAGCCAAATTAATATCATGCCTTTTAAGAAATTAATTTGGATTTCTTGCAAACTAAACCCACTTATTTTCATGTTTTTAATGATTACACAGTGCCTTGCCCTGGCAAAGTGAGACACAAGACAAACTTTCCCTCTTTTAATGACACACTTGCTGTGCAAATATCTGAGCAGAGGGCTATAGACTACTAATACATAAATTTACCTGATGAAGGTGCCTGTCACGGAGGCTTCAAAGTTTCTTTTACTGGGTTCATGGGAAGATAAGAGCTACAGTGTATCGTTTGGGCTAACATGAAAAATGGAAATTTGAAAATTGAATTTTGATGATGATGTTCAGAAAATAGTAGTAGTAAGGTATAGCACTCCACATTGCCTAAGATGCTGCTCATTTGAAAGAGACAGTCTTGCTTAGAAAATATAGAATAATAGGTCAAGTGTACAGTCCCCATGTTTATGCCTGTTCAATGTCCTGCAAAATATGTAATGTTCTGTATGAAAACAACCTACATGTGTTGGAGAAAACATATATACTGTAAAATCTTGTGTATAATATTGTTTATACTTATTTTTGTTAGCTAAAAATGTGAGTACACATTATATCTAAGACTATTTTAAAGCAAGAATTTCTCAAATACTGTAAATCAACATTAAACATCGGTTGCTGTGTGCAGGTTGTGTGTTAGCTATCTCTGGGTGCTGTGGCAGCAGTGGGGTGTCTAGTGGCTGCCGGGCTGTTTTCTGAAAAGTACACAAAGCAGTGGTTTCACACATAAATTAACATAAAATGTCTGTTGCTGATTCTGTGGCCACACTCATTGCAAGTTTTCCATACCTGGCTACAGTGGCAGCACGGGGGGTGGCGTCGGTGAATGGGCAGTGGTGGCGGAGATCAGTGTGACGCAATGTCGTGTGTACCACTTGTCATTGTAAGTGGCAGTCCTCTCAGGTGAACGTTGCTGCAGACACATCAGTTACCAATCAGCTGATGCAGGTACCTCAGTTTTGCTTTCAGTCTGAGCCTCCAGATCCCTTGCCCCATAGTCGGAGTCCAATTCAAAATAGTAAAATATATGCAAAACGTCATCCACGGAGTATTTTTCTTTATGCATTTGCTTCTCTCTCTCGCCATATGCTGATGCCATTTTTGCCGTTGTTTCAAGCAGATCATGCACACACAGGCATTGGATGTCAACGAGTCTAACATTCCTCCAAGCAAAGAGAGTCTACCTTTATTATAGAAGAGAGATTTTTTCTGTGTTAACTCTGATTATTGCCCTCACCCCTCTTGTCAACAAAAAGTCAACATCCACCCTAAATTTTTGAACAATTAAGGGTGTGCATTACAGTATATGTGAGATTCCTTCTTTTACCTGAAAATTTTGGGCTAAATCAGCAAGTGCAATACAGTATATGCAAGATTTTATAGTATCACCAAAGTTACATAACAGTAACTGCATAAAGGTGTAGAGAGTGCTATTTCTCTCTATTATAAAAAAAAAAAATCCTGAAAAGAAACAGTAGGGCAACGAGACGTAATCTTCACGTTAAGATCACGGAAGACACTTAAAAGATCTGCGAGACTAAAGAGATTGGCCACAGAGCATCTCGCGGGGACCTTAAACATGAAACTTTGTGCCACGAGATTGACCCAGGACCGTCTCATGATAACGTAGAACTTGAGATTCTTGCAAGAAACGCCCTACTTACAACCAAATAAGAGCACGGGCAGCAACACACTCAGTCGTGTTTTGGCTTTGAGCACACACAGATCCAGTAAGAAAAAGGAAAGTAATTAAAAGCCCGAAACAAGTAGAACTGAAAAAAAAGCACATCCAATCAAGATTTTGGCGCTATACACATGCAGAGCAGGTTAGAGATTATGAAAGCAGTGGAATTCAAAAGGCTAAAAAAAAAAAAAGTTGGCGCGATAAACATGAGGAGAAATTTAAAGAATATGAAAGTAGGAAAATTAGTAAGTATTAAAAAAAGAAAGTAAAAATCGCAGTAGCACAAACAAACGGAAATTATTACTCGAAAAAGGGAAAATAATCGCCACGGACCAGGTGTCATTGGGGAAAGCAGGATAAAGCGAGGTCAGAAATAAAAGGCAGAGTAGAAACAAAGTAAAAACGTCATAAAGAGGTTAAAAAACAAGGGGGCCAAACACATGCAGAGCAGGTCAGGGATAATAAAAACTGGAATTCAAAAGACTCAAAAAAAAAAAAAAACACGTAGGCGCGAAACACATGCAGAGCAAGATACAGTATACGAAAGAAGAAAAAAACGACAGTGTCAAAACAAAGAAAGTAAACATTGCATTAGCGCAAAGAAAGATAAATTATTACTCAGAGAAATAACAAAAAGGAGAATAGAGATCGAATATATGGACATAGGTGATTTGTCAGAAGTATGTAAATATTGTAAGGCTTTGAAGTTTAAGTCGAGAATTTCAAAAACGTACTTTGCAAAAAAAAAAAAAAAAATTATTAACTGCTGATGATGTAGATCATTTTGTCTGTGCTGAAATTCCAAACAGAGAAACCTATCCTTAATTATGGTACAAAGTCATTAAACACATGTCTCACTGACCTCATTAAAAAGATTCAGCACGTTGGGACTCAAAAGATTCCAAGTATAGTTTTTACAGAAGTTCTGAAATAAAAGTGAAACTAATGAAATAGCAACAATTCAAAGAAAAAAAAATCTTAAAAGTGGGTATCCGGAAAAACAAAAATGGGGGTTGGCAAGCGAAGCCCCCTAGTATATTTAAAAATACTAAATAAACAACTGTAAATTGGGTTAAGCATCTCCTGCAAAACTTTTTAATGTTTTAATGACTAGAATACATATTAAAATAAAATATTAAAATTCCAGGTGTTTGGTTAATTAGTCTCAGCACAGCTTATCAATAAAAAAATTAGAATTTGCACTATACTTTTTGAAATGGGCAATTACTTACCATAGCCTTGTAGCTGTTAATTTCTAAACCTCGGTTCTAATTTAAAAAAAAAAACAAAAGACGCATAGACAACATACAACATTAATTGACAAAATAAAAAAGTAATCTTATTTATTATTTAGAATCAAATTAATTTATTGGTTAATCAGTTAGTTGTTAATTTTTTTTTGGGGGGGGGGGACAAGCATTGATCTAGTACTGCTTCTGAAAACTGAGAATGGATATTTATAGGGTCATTATTGTCATGTGTACAGAGTTCTGTGAAATTTTTACATACATATGCTAGATCAGTCTACAACACAATACCACTCTTCATGAATAATGAATATACAGTATGTACCCTAAACTCAAAACGTTTGTCTTCCTTACCTTAAGTAACTACTTAACCTCTATTTGCCATCCTTACCTGAAAAATCTCAGAAAATTAACAATTTTTAAAATTTCATTAATAAAAAAAAAATAAAATAAATGCATCTACTCACTGCTTTTGTATGAAATGCATCCAAAAAACAAACAACCACAGTATCAATGTTAACTGTGATTTGAGTTTATAATTACCGGTAAATGTGATTTACTGCATGTAAAATGCAATCCATTGAAATTATGAATATATGATGTTATCAATTTCAAATTTGTAACATATTGCACCTTTAAATCTGTTTATTGACAAGAGCATTAATTTTTTTTCTTTAATAAATTTGAAAAATTACAGCATCTGTAATTTTCCTGACTGGTGTATCCTGAATTATTATACTTTGCCAATTCAAATAATAAAACATAATAAAAAATGCAATCATGTAGGTCATGTAGTCGCTTGTTACTTCCTTTGTGTAAATTGTTACGGGTGCAAGAGTTTATTCATTATGTCATTTTACAAAAAATATTTAATTTGGTTCAGGCTTATGTTTTTATCTCTCAACAATACAAAATGCAAAAAAGTATATCTGCAAACTTGATTTATCACTACTCCTGTGTGGATGAGAGCTGTGTTTTTTTTTTTTTTGTTGTTTATTTTCTTCCAAAAAAAAACAAAAAAAAACCAGTGATAATAGACAAATAAAAATCACTGTTTTAAAAAGAAACAGTTATCCATTTTTTTAGTTCTTTCGGGTTATTTGTGATAAATCTGTTAAATTTTGTCAGGAATTAAAAATCTTAAAACCTTTATTTTACCTCGCACAAATAAATTAAACCCTAGGACCTACTGTATATCAGAAGATAGTCTCTAGTATGGGACGTTAAAGTATTTGGAGCTACTGCCTCATGGATCCAAAATTTTGAGCTCAGATCTGGCACTTGGCCACTGGCTATGCAATGTTTGTATGGTCTCCTCGCACCTTTGTGTATTTTCCTTCTGAAGTTTTGTTTTATTTTCATTTCCCCCAAAGACATGCATAAAAGATTAATTGATGACTCTGAATTTGCAACAGTATGAGCATAGTATTCTTGTATGTATACCTGTTAGTGGACAGGCATCCTGGCCATGGAGTTTTCTGCCTCGGGCTTTGAGCAACCTGAGAAGAACATATACTTGTATTACCTAGCATGTTGCCTTATATGGCATTTACAGTTGATTAAAGTGCTCAAACAGCAAGTCTGCTAAACACATTCCCCCTTTGTTACTAAAACTATGATCTTGCATATCAGCATTGTTTTAACTCAAATTTTGTAATAGTATGACTGTTTGTGGATTTCAAGTCAGCAAAAATAGCACCTTTAAGGAAATGTATAGTAGATAGCAAAATGCTGAATATGTTTATTTCATGTTGTGTCCTTAGATAAAACTTCTTGGCTGACTTGGGGCTTGAAATCATTATAGACTACTTTACAAGAAACAATTTGCCTCATTTTTACTAGCCTATTGTAAGAAATACTATTATTTAAACCATTATGAACCCCCTTGTTATCTCTAAATGCTTCATTTATAAACTCTCATTTTCATATACTTTGTAAGTTCACTGAAAAAGACACCGAGACACTATTTTGGGTGCCTATGGCTAATTTTTATGCCTTTGTTCATTTAGAGTCCTTTCATTACTGGTTCCTGAGAGGCATGATGAGTCTGTCCAAAGACTATAATCTACAGGAATTGTACTATCGCGGCTTTTCATGAAAAACCTGACTTAGAAAAAAAAAATAAGATTGTGATAAATGTTACCTTAAAAAATTGTAAATGTATATATTAAGTATTTTAGCAAATAAGTTTAACTGCTTTTATGAAATATTCAATCCTTGAGTAATGAAGTTGAAGCTACACTGTTACTAGCATAAATTGAGATCATATTTAACTGTTACAAATTATATTTGTAACCATTTTTCTGTCATCATTCAATCCACTCACCTGTATTTTGATCATAGTTTCACAATGTAGTACATGGATTTTCACATGTGTTTTTGATAGTTGCTAGCGTGTGCTTCTTTTCCTTAGCTGGTTGTCAGCCCTGGAGAGCACCAAATGGCTACAACACTTGTCTGTGATGTTGAAAGCTGCAGTGCTAGTATCTAATGCGATAGAGCGTGAAGGACGACCTGTACTTGTGCACTGTTCTGATGGCTGGGACCGGACTCCACAGATTGTTGCCCTTGCGAAGATTTTACTGGATCCTTTCTATAGAACTATTGAGGTAATATGGTTTTAATTTCTGTGTCATGTTGAATTCCCTTCTTTATTTCTTCCTTTCAGAGAAAAAACTAATTTGCTACAGTCTTAAAGGTTGTAGTCTTGGCACTGTTTTTTTTTTTTTCATTGTTCTGTCTTTTTGTTTCTGAGTCAGTAGTTTTTAAATATTTTAATTTTGCCCAATTTGTATATTTCTGTCACTTGTCTGTTTGATATCATTGTGTGTCCCACACTGAACAAGAGAAAGTAAAGGAGAGAGTTGTCTGAGCAGATCAAAAATAAAATTATACTAAAGCATGTTATTGTCAGAGGCTATGATCATCAATGGAAGATGATCCAGGAAGACTCCACTATTAAAAGAAAGACATAAAAAATTTTAAATTGGAATTTGCTAAAATTTGTATTAATAAGCCACAATGCTTCTGGGGGAGTGCTGTTTGGACACACACAACCAGAGTTTTTGGGGAAGTTGTATCAGTCTATGCCCACTAAAAAAAATTGAAGCTTTCAAAGTAAAGAATGCCATACCTACTATGAAACATGGAGGAGGCTCAGTTTAATTCTGGGTCTGCTTTGCTTCATCTGGCATGGCATGTCTTGAGTCTATGCAAGGAGCAATGAAATCTCTAGACCGTTCTGGAGTGAAACATACTACCCAGTGTCAGAAAGCACGGTCTTGGTCATGGATCCTCCAACAGGATAATGACCTAAAACACACAGGTAAAAGCACCCAAAAATGGCTAACAAAACATTGGACTATTCTAAAGTTGCCTTCTATGAACCGTGATTTGAATCCCATCGAACATCTATGGAACGAACTGAAACATGCAGTCTGGAGAAGGCACCCTTCAAACCTGACTCAGCTGTTTGCTCAGCAAAAGTGGGCCAAAGGACCTGGTTGACTAGAGCAGAAGTCTCACTGTAAAGTACAGGAATCACTTGTTTGCAGTGATTGTCTCTAAATGTCGTGTGACAACATTTAAGGATAAGGGTCCCATCATTTTTGTCTTTGCCATTTTCATATGTATTATTATTTGAAATTTTAAATTTATTATTCTGTTGAATCAAAACTCTAAAGCAAAGTCTGAAATTTGTTAAATACAGAATAAACAATGATGGGTTCCAATTCCATTTGTCGTTGTCAAGTTATTTCAGAGACAATTGTGGGTGTTTTTTTTTTGTGCAGGGGTACCAACAAATTTATCCATGTCTAATATAGTATAGTATAATACACTCTTGATATATTCATCACATTTCACAAAAAATCTAATTTGAGAGTGTGAAATACAGTTATAACAGACATGCTTTTTATGTTCCCTATATCTATTATGTACTGCTTTCACTTTATATAGAAATTTTAATACTATTCCACATTAGTATTTGTCTTTTTCAATATCTGTAATTTAGATAATCCATGTTTTTAAACTGCAGTAAATAATTATGTGAAGCTAACAGAAATTGATACGTTTTGAAAAAACACATGCAAGAAATTAATTTCACTTTTCAATTTCCCATTTGAAACTCTCCACCTAATATGCTGAGAGGATTATATATAAGAATATAAAGAAATGAAGCACAGCCATGTGACCTGGTCTTGTTTAGCAACAACATTCTGTTAAGATCACCTGGTGGAAATGTTCAACCTATAAGAATCTATTAATTTCTACCATATCATTTGAATTTGTTTCTCATAATCTGAACTTGTTACTTTTACTTAAATATCTTTGAATATAATTTGGGGGTTTATTGTACATTTCGCTGAAATCATTGATCTCTCAACAGGTGAAACCATTTTGCTCTGCATATTGAGCTAATAGGTCTGTTCACAATGTTTGCATTCCATCATAATCGAACAGTAGTAGAAAGTACCTAACATTTTCTCATGTGTTTTATTCATAGTCTTTAGGTTCTATTTATATATAATTAATCTGTATAAGAGGAAAATGATTTTAATATCTGGAGTCCTCTGGAATGTGATTTTACTGGTCCTTAACAACCATTACAGCCCAGTTTAGGAACAGTGAGGGTTGGTTTATACTTCACGCTCAGAACGCATATGTGCATGCATCATAGCTCTCATGCATTCGCAGCTTTCATTTGATGCGTCCTCTGAGCGCATCCTCAGAAATAAATGCTGCGCATGCACGAGTTGCAGTACCAGCAAAAATTGGAGGCCGCAGTGTGATCAAGTTGAAATGTGACATCAGAGTTTCTGTTTACTATCTACATGTGACATATGAAATGTGCTAAAACATGTATGTTACATTTTACAGATAAGTTATTAACTTCACTTAAATAATGAATACTGTTAATAATTACACATGTATGGGAGGCACGGTTGTACAGCAGTAGCGCTGCTGCCTCACAGGGAGTCACATCCCTGGTGTTTCCTGCCTGGAGTTTTCATAGTGGGTTTCCACAGTGGGCTCAAGTTTCCTTCCAAAGACATGATAGTTTGTGGACTTGGTGTTGCTAAAATGATACTTGTGTTTGTGTGCTTATATTCACCTTGCGATGAGCTGAGGCACCATCCAGGGATTGTTTATGCCTCGTGGCCAATGCTTGCTGAAAAAGGCACATCCCTGGACTGATGGATGTAATCATTATACATAATGGATGTTTCAGGCAAATCACAACACCGGGAAGCCAAATGTTTTCTCACCGTGATGATATCTCACACTGCCACCTGGTTGAATCTTCCAGATTTACATAAAGTACGCAGGCAAGTATAAACAGTACACCGCTTGTGTAGCAGTAGCATCCACTGGAGCCCACGTTGTGTCGCATGAAGTATAAACCCGACCTGAGAATACTACTTTCTAGTAGCCACTCCATCTTACGTGTAGTCTTTTTCTACATCTTTTTGGACAGTGAACATGTAGTTTGTTTTTTTTTTTTTTATAAATAAACAAAGTACTTTATTTGTCCGAGGAGAAAATTAGCTTTTGCATACAGTAATAGATCTATATTAAAGTGTGGGACAGATGTAATGCACACTGGGCATTGCACTTTTTATTTCTGTTTTTGCTGCAGTCCTCTTTGTCTGACATTTACAATTATAGGCTTGTCTGTATATCTATTTTTCAACTGCTAGGTAAAAAAATGAGAGCATTTTTTTTTCTGACATCAATAAAATATTTTCTATAAACTAGATTGATTGATTATTTAATGTGAATTAGTTAACCAAAATGCTGCTCAAAAAAGCACAATGTGAAGGGAATAACTAAGCAGTTCTTCCGATTCATGAAATGAATCTTTGACATGAGAACAACTTAAGTTCATTCATATTAAATTTAAACAAATCTTTGTAGAATGTTCTGTTTCGCTTCCAGTGTCACTGACTAATTTAATTATAAGATTAGGGGCTTACCAATAAACTCATTGTTTTTCATAGCCTATTAATATACACGATTAAAACAGACAAAGCATTCATTGTCGTCTTTTGTAAATTTTCAGTTAGAAGTATGGCATTAATAAATTATTAAGGTTTCATGACTATAAACCAATAAATTTATTTGGTCTCAAAAAATGATGGAGACAAAACAGGTTTTTGAAACCCACCCTTGATATGGATTGGTGGTGCCCAGTAGAATCGCATGCTGCTGCAGTCTGTAGTACCTGTTTAGTGTAAGTGTTGATTCCTTCAGTTTAACCGCATGTTGTTGTTAGGGTTTTGATTGGTTTATAATAATACAGTAAATAAAACCTGTCTCCAGATAGAGAAAATTGCTGCACTGTTTTATGTTATTGTATGTACAATAATGCATAAGTTGTAATATCTTTGATAAAGCTGATTTTCAGATCATGTTTAGAGATATTAATCTGTAATTAAATCTGTTTTTGGCCAGACTCTTAAGTGACTATTTAGAGAGCTGTCTGATTGCATAGTTCTTCCTCAGTATGTGTGGTTTCTTACAATAAACCCATTTATCTCTTGAGCTCAATCTTAAATATATATGTGAATGCTAAAAAGCTGATTTTTATACCATTTATTAATGATCTCTGTTATGTGTATAATAGGGGTTCCAAGTCCTTGTGGAAACAGAGTGGCTGGATTTTGGGCATAAGTTTGGAGATCGTTGTGGACACCAAGAGAACTCTGATGATCTGAGTGAGCAGTGCCCTGTATTTCTGCAGTGGCTGGACTGCATTCATCAGCTTCTCAAACAATTTCCCTGTTTGTTTGAGTTCAATGAAGCTTTCTTGGTGTGTATGGCTCTCCTGTTTTTATTATTATTTACCTTAATAAATCACCTGTCAACTTACTTTTGCAAATTGACAGAACAGCTTTCAAATAGTTACTATTATAGTTCAAGAAAATACCTGGAAATAATAAAAATCAGATGTTTAACATGCCATTCTTATTATTTATTCCTAATTACTGTCTCCTTAAAGATTATGCAATTGTGTTTTTCATTATTTTGCTGATTAGTCTGTTTGAGTAGATCTTTAAATTTTTGATATTTGGTCTGCTTTAGATGGATTGATGCCAATAAATTTTATACAGCATGTGCAAGCTGTTAGAGTTTTGGAGCACCAACTTGTGACGTTTTACCTTCCCACTTCAGTGTGTGCATGTGAATTTCCAGTCTGATTTTTTTCAGAGAAATGCAGAGTCACTGTTGATTTGTTACTTGGTCCACAAAAAAAAAATAATTTAATGATGAACTGTATTTTTTCTTGAAAAGGACAAACTAAACATTTTTCTCCAAATGCACTCAACTACAAAAATGGCATTTCTAGCTGACCAGGTTTACTTTATACAATTGACTAAGGTGAAAGGTCAATGTTAAATCACAACTCTGAACTGTGTGTCTAGGAGCTCCAAATTCATAGGGCATTCATATGGAATTTTAGAATTGGAAACTTCTATTTACTGTCCGTCTGATAAAACATGAATGCAGAATTAGCTATTGTTTAAAATTATATATGGGCAAAGTCATCAAATACCAACAGTTTGACTGACTTTCCCTCCTTTCATCTCTCCCTTTAGACACAAAGCATTTTACAATATGTTACTTGCTATAATCACAGATAAACTGCTTCAAGGCAGATTTATACCATATAAATTCATTAGAAACCCACCATTATTTTAGTAGGTAATTTAAAATAACAAAGAGTTTGTGTATACTCATGCACTATGTACTGTGTTTATTATTCAGTAATCACTTTCTGTGCTACTCATCTAAGAAGGGTAAAAATCTAAGTAATCAACAAAAACCTCAGCATTGACATTTGCATTGCATCATTCAATGCGTACTGTATGTCTCTGTTGTATGCCATTTGATATGGAATTCATAAAAGCAGTGTTATGTTTATGATGGTGCCATCTATTGGAATGACAAATGCAATGCATTTTATTACTAAAAATATTTGACAGAGACATAGCAACCAGAAGAAGACAGCGATTTATACATAGACACTTATGCAGTTATTAAGGTGGATATTTCTGTATTTGTGAACTTTACATAAATGCTATTGAGCTCGTTTTTGTTTTATAAGACAAAGTGTGAGGTGGGGTTTCTGTCAGTATCTTCTTGTAATACAGTGGGTACGGAAAGTATTCAGACCCCCTTCAATTTTTCACTCTTTGTTATATGGCAGCAATTTGCTAAAATCATTTAAATTAATTTTTTCCCTCATTAATGTACACACAGCACCCCATATTGACAGACAAAAAAAATAATTTTTTAAATTGTTGCAGATTTATTAAAAAGAAAAACTGAAATATCACATGGTCCTAAGTATTCAGACCCTTTGCTCAGTATTTAGTAGAAGCACCCTTTTGAGCTAATACAGCCATGAGTCTTCTTGGGAAAGATGCAACAAGTTTTTCACACCTGAATTTGGGGATCCTCTGCCATTCCTCCTTGCAGATCCTCTCCAGTTCTGTCAGGTTGGATGGTAAACGTTAGTGGACAGCCATTTTTAGGTCTGTCAAGAGATGCTCAATTGGGTTTAAGTTAGGGCTCTGGCTGGGCCATTCAAGAACAGTCACAGAGTTGTTGTGAAGCTACTTCTTCGTTATTTTAGCTGTGTGCTTAGGGTCATTGTCTTGTTGGAAGGTAAACCTTCGGCCCAGTCTGAGGTCCTTAGCACTCTGGAGAAGGTTTTTGTCCTGGATATCCCTGTACTTGGCCGCATTCATCTTTCCCTCGATTGCAACCAGTCGTTTTGTCCCTGCAACAGCATGATGCTGCCACCGCCATGCTTCGCTGTGGGGACTGTATTAGACAAGTAATGAGCAGTGTCTGGTTGTCTCCACACATACCGCTTAGAATTAAGGCCAAAAAGTTCTATCTTGGTCTCATCAGACCAGAGAATCTTACAGAGAGTCTTAGCAAACTCGATGCGGGCTGTCATGTGTCTTGCACTGAGGAGAGGCTTCCGACAGGCCACTCTGCCATAAAGCCCTGACTGGTGGAGGGCTGCAGTGATGGTTGACTTTCTACAACTTTCTCCCATCTCCTGACTGCATCTCTGGAGCTCAGCCAAAGTGATCTTTGGGTTCTTCTTTACCTCTCTCACCAAGGCTCTTCACCCCCGGTAGATCAGCTTGGCCGGATGGCCAGCTCTAGGAAGGGTTCTGGTCGTCCCAAACGTCTTCCATTTAAGGATTATGGAGGCCACTGTGCTCTTGGGAACCTTAAGTGCAGCAGAAATTTTTTTGTAACCTTGGCCAGATCTGTGCCTTGCCACAATTCTGTCTCTGAGCTCTTCAGGCAGTTCCTTTGACCTCATGATTCTCATTTGCTCTGACATGCATTGTGAGCTGTAAGGTCTTATATAGACAGGTGTGTGGCTTTCCTAATCAAGGCCAATCAGTATAATCAAACACAGCTGGACTCAAATGAAGGTGATCTCAAGGCTGATCAGAAGAAATGGAAAGCATTTCTTAAATAGAGTTAAATATATGAGTGTCACAGCAAAGGGTCTGAATACTTAGGACCATGTGATATTTCAGTTTTTCTTTTTTAATAAATCTGCAGCAATTTCAAAAATTCTTTTTTTTTTGTCTCTCAATATGGGGTGCTGTGTGTACATTAATGAGGAAAAAAATTTATTTAAATGATTTTAGCAAATGGCTGCAATATAACAAAGAGTGAAAAATTGAAGGGGGTCTGAATACTTTCCGTACCCACTGTAAGTATTTTGAAATATTTAAAATATTTATTCAAGGCTGAGATCATTTTTAAGGACCACTGTAATTCCATATTTGTAGAAACGCAAAAATTTCCTTCGGCTTGATATACATCTGTGTACAGTAGGTGAAAAGACATGCATTAACACGTGTGTTCCACTTGGTTTTATGTTGACACATTTTCACATGCATACATTTATGCTTTTTCATTTGCTATTCAGCATTTCCCTATCTACCTTTTGCTTGTTATTTTATGTTTAAAGGAGTTTTCCTTCCAGAAATATTTCTTTCTATCTGTTACTTTCCCCATGTTGCCTGTAATAATGAATGAGAAAAATTTTTATTGGTTTTTATTGCAGAGATAGCAGAGATAAGTTTCTAACCCAATAGGCTTTGAGTGGAATCAATGCAGAACAAGCAACAAACAATACAACAACAACAACCACCTTTATTTATATAGCACATTTTCATACAAACAGTAGCTCAAAGTGCTTTACATATTAAAGAATAGAAAAATGAAAGACACAATTATAAAACAAAATAAATCAACATTAATTAACATCGAATAAGAGTAAGGTTCAATGGCCAGGGGGGTGACAGAAAAAACAAAAAAACTCCAGACGGCTGGAGAAAAAATAAAATCTGTAGGGATTTTAAAATATACATTAAAAAAATCTGCTTACTGATTTTTCTTAATCCATATATTCGGTAGTGAGTCGTATACTTTCAACATGTTAACCATTTATTTTTGCTAAAATATCGGTAAATAAACTACATCTGGGAAGTCCTCATGTACAGTAAATGGCTAGGATGCACACTGAAATGAGAATAACTTTTTGAATTGGAGATCTGTCTCCCCCCTCATTCATAGGTCATTTGTTCCGCCCTGTAAAAAGTACACTCATTTTATACCATGGCAATTCATGTCATATCAGTATTGCAGTTTGTATTTTAAAAGTTTTGCACAATTAGAGATCAAAAATTAAAGAAGCGAGTGCAAACATCAGGTGAATAAGTGTTGTATTTACGTGTTTCTGAGGTGCTTCAACAAGCAACTTTTAAAACTCTGATGTACTTGTTGTGGCTTAACAACCAACCAATGAAAGTAGAGGAAGATCTTTAATTTGGAGCCTCTGTCCCTTTGGAACACTATCCCCAGTGGATTTTTATGGAAGCAAAAATACATGTACTTAGGGTTGTATAACCATACAACTGAATATTTAACACATGTAATGTGCACCACAGGTGATTTGAATTTTTTTCTGTGGAAGTTTTGATTTTATTGTGCGTTTGTTTTGGTTGGTCCTCAATAGAAAAATGAACTTGTCTCACTACCTTCCTCACTCGTATAAGGGAAGAACTTGTGAAGAAAGCTGTAGTCTCAGCAGACAGTATATTTAGTTTGTAGTACATAAGGGCTTGATGGTAAATTATTGTAGGGGTGCAACTGCTGATAGAATGGTCACTTGGCCACCGACCTTTTCACTGGCCCACTCAAAAATCTTTCTTTGCCTATGCCCCTGATGGTAGCTAGGCTAATTTAGATCAGGCAGTGCTGTATGTGTGTTCATGCATTGTATTTGCTTATGGTGAAAAAAAACATGCTTTTTTTGTTCATCTTTATTGATTTCAAATGGCCCCTTCTTTGTGAGGATATGGGAAAAATATGTAGCCTGTCACATTTTTTTAAAAATATACTGTTCTCCTGCACAGTGATATTAACTCTGCCATTGAATATAACTGATTGTATGTGAATGTATATAACAATTTACACATTAAAACAAGTATTGTCCTTTATCAAACATTTTGATAATAGGCTAGAGCTTCTCACACAACAGTACATGTGAGACAAGAAAACCAAACACTGACTCTCTAGCAGTCTATCATATAGTACACTTACACATACACTCCGTGTTGATACTTATCATTTGCAATGTGGGAGGGAAAAAGCACACAGACATTGACCGGGCAAAGAGTCAAACTCAACACACAGAGATATGACATAGCAGTGCTGAAGACTGTTCCACCATGCTGGATAACATATATTATATAGGCTTTTTATTTAGATTTAAAATGTGATATAGTCATGTGGAAATATATATGCTTTAAGAAAATTTTTGTTAAAATAACTAACAACTCAGTTTATTACTAGTTATTAGTATGTACATTAAAAATCTGTTATGTTGATGGTGGATTATAATCATTTTTAAATTATTGCAAAAAGATGTATATTTAGTGAGATTTGATCAGTTTGATTTTTTGCAAAATGTATGAAATTAGTATACATCTACACAATGTGTTTTTGTGTCTTATGAATATAATTAATGTAGTTACAGAAAATTAGTGAATTAATGGAAGCAATTAATGTTTCCAGTACTACTTGTATGCATTATATCAGATTATTATATTCTAGTTCAACAACCATGAGAAGTAAAATTGGAAAATGGGGGGGGAAAGCTGCTTTCTTAATAATGTTTATTTTCTTTTAGGTCAAGCTTGTTCAACATACTTATTCCTGTCTGTATGGGACGTTCTTGTGCAATAATGCGCGTGAGAGAGAAGCACGAAACACTTATAATCGCACTTGCTCAGTATGGTCTCTTCTTCGCCCAGGAAACAAAAATTTTCAAAACTTTCTATATATCCCTGGTCATGATGTGGTAAGTTATCTAAATTTCCACATTGTTACTTCTCATGTTAAAAAAAAAACGTAAGCTGTCTCAATCCTTCTGATGTGCTTTTTCCTTTTCCATTGTTGCAGAGCTTAATGTACCATCTATTAAGACCACCGTTCTTTAGCAAAGTGACATATAATTACAAGCAAATAGGTTTAATTTCAGATTAAAGAAATCTGCCTCCACTTTAATGTGTATTTAAGTATTACCATTAGCTACTGGTACTCTGATAATTAATGCATGTCCAGATGATTTGGTTTTTGGAAAGTTGTATTTCACCAGGTTCAGAAAGTTCTCTACATTACAATTGTAAGCTACTCAAACAAATAATAAAATAACAGATACACCCATTTACCTCAAACCAATACAGAAAAAAACAAAGGCAAAATCTAGATATAAAATAATGCCTTGAGATACAAGTTTAATTTGTTCCGTGACCGAGCTCGTAAGTCAAAATGCTTGTATCTCAAATCAATTTTCCCCATTGAAATTAATTAAAATGAGATTAATTCGTGCCAGCCCCCAAAAAACCACCCCAATTTTTTGTTAAATGTTTTCAATATAAGAAAAATGTATTTATAATGAACAAATGTTGTATACAAACAAACTAAAACCTAATACATAAAAGAGAATCTAAAGAATTACACAGATGTTGGCAAAGCCGATTAGTGTATTGTAATGTTTTTTTCTTTCACTTCACTTTTGCTTAACTTAATTTTCTTCTTCACTAGTTTTTCTCTTTTTTGCCACACTTTCGTTACATTCATTCGGAGGGTGTTTCAATGTAAACCTGTCCAAGGAGCTTTGTTTAGTCCTCCCCTTTAGAATGTTTCTGAAATGAGTTAGGCAAGTGTCATTGAATAGCGCCGCTGCACGATCATTTGCAACTTTTTCAGGGTTTCTTTTCAATAACGTCAAGTGTTAGGCAAGTGTCATTAAATCGTGCTGCTGCTTTCAGGGTGTTTCTTTAAAGTTCACTTTAAGAGATAACCTCCTCCGCGATAACGATCTCCTGCAGAACCTCTGTATGTTGCTGCGCCTGTAGTTCCGTCAACTCCTCTTACATAAGTTCCTCGGAATGTGTGGCGACAAGCTCTTTGATGGCTCGTATTTCGAATTTTGGCTCATAACTCAAGGCAAAAAATCAACCTAGTGACGGCTCGTATCTCAAAAAACTCGTATGTTGGAGCACTCGTATCTCAAGGTACCACAGTACAAAAAAATTCATATTCAATCTACGCCCCTTTTATCTTATACTATATATATATATATATATATATATATATATATATATATATATATATATATATATATATATATATATATATATATATATATATATATATATATATATATATATATATATATAATCTGTACTAATAAAAGGCAAAGCCCTGACTGACTAACTCACTCAATCATTCACTCATCACTAATTCTCGAACTTCCCATGTAGGTAGAAGGCTGAAATTTGGCAGGCTCATTCGTTACAGCTTACAAAAGTTAAGCAGGTTTCATTTCGAAATTCTACACGTAACGGTCGACAACATCCGCCATGTTGAACTTTCTTATTTATGGCCCCATCTTCACGAAAATTGGTAGGCGGCTTCCCTGCACTAACCGAAATCGATGTACGTACTTATTTTGGTGGTATGACGCCACTGTCGACTGCCATATTGAACTTTTCAACGGTTTTTGTTACCTATGGGCCCATCTTCAAGAAATTTGGTATACTGGTTCCCAACGCTAATTGAATTCTACTTACGTACATATAGATAGATAGATACTTTATTAATCCCAAGGGGAAATTCACATAATCCAGCAGATATATGTCCATAGCCTGTAGCTCGGTCACCGTGTGAGGTGGCGTTGGGTCCCCCATCCCCACGCCTCCCACGTTGTTGGCTGCCTGCTTATATATAAGGCCGTCTGTCGCTCCGGTCTCTTGATTCCCTTCCTTGCTTCTCCACGGTATAGGTATTTTAAACTATTTTTACATTGTTCAGGTACCCATTTCCTTTATCATTCCAACCGTTCCCCCATTAACATGTCTGTCGAGGTGATCACCATCGATCAAAGAACTGTCACGTACCGAGTGGTTTCCATGCCTGGAGATGGCCCCTGCCTTTTCCATTCTCTATATTACATATTGCATGGCCATATTAGGCTCACTCTTGATATCCAGAGGAACATTGTGTCTTATGTATTGAATGACTGGGACAGGTTCAAGGTGTGGACTGATGACAGTACAGGAGATAATTATACTTACACAGGAGCACTAGAAGAGTGGAATGCTTAAACCCTTCACCTATGGTTCTGCATGTGAGTTGATGGCTGCCGCTGAATTGTTCGGTTGTCGCTTTCAAGTGTACCAAAATGGCCAAATATTTTACACATTTCGACAACCTCCAATGCCTCTTAAACATCTTAGATTCACAGGTGATGATTTGAGTAGTGGACACTTAGAAGTTTATGAATGTTTAAACTCTCAAAAGCTGGATGCGAAGTTATCGATGAAGCCAGTTGTATGCTTACAACGCTTGACAAATGCCGAATGTCACTTCAACACAACAAGTCCTGCAAATACTAACACAATTGAAACAAACCATGAAACTCAAACCAATTATGACTGCAACAATCCAAGCTGTGAGATTTGAGGCAAGATTGCATTTCACATGGCCAACTGTACGTTGCATGCTCAAGAGTAAGCTCAGCGCACAGCTTGGTCATATTACAACTGGAAGGCCAAACTGACAACATGGCATACAAAGAGATCCTTAAATAATTATTGGTATATTTTTCCTCAGTTTAAAAAGGTTTACTTCTCTTCTCTTAAAAAATTTTAAGGCAGTACTTCGGATTTTAAATGTAAGCATATCTAAATATATATCACAGATTTTTCGCTGGTTCGCGGATTTCTGCGGACAATGGGTCTTTTAATTTATGGTACATGCTTCCTCAATTTGTTTGCCCAGTTGATTTCATACAAGGGACGCTATTGGCAGCTGGCTTAGAAGCTACCCAATCAGAGCATGTATTACGTATTAACTAAAACTCCTCAATGATATACGATATGCTTCCCAAGCGGTGCTTGTTTGCTTTTCTCTGTCTCTCTCACTCTCTCTGACATTCTCTGCGCCTGACAGAGGGGGTGTGAGCAGAGGGGTTGTTTGCACAGAGGCTGTTTGCCTAGAGGATATGGACGCTCCTCTAAAAAATGCTGCTTTATTGCGGTGCTTCGGCATACTTAAAAGCCCAAAAGCACGTATTGATTTTTTGATTGTTTGCTTTTCTCTCGGCTTTCTCTCTCTCTCTCTCTGACATTCTTTGCTCCTGACACGCATTCCTTTGAAGAGAAGATATATTTGCATTCTTTTAATTGTGGGAAAGAACTGTCATCTCTGTCTTGTCATGGAGCACAGTTTAAACTTTTGACTAAAGGGTGTCATTTCATGTCTAGAGGGCTCTAATAATGTTAACAGTGTGGGAGAGTTTATAAGGGCTTAAAATATATAAAACTAACCATACAAACATATGGTTTCTACTTTGTGAATTTTCATCTATCACGGGGGGCTCTGGAATGCAACCCCCACGATCGAGGAGGGATTACTGTGTGTGTGTGTGTG